>NW_008751861.1:289389-317584 GCF_000715545.1 Opisthorchis viverrini | reverse complement strand
GAATTCTTTTGCGGAATTCGCGGGACCACTTTGTAACATTTGCTTTTATCTGACCGACAAATGATTGGAGGCAATGAATCTCCAGGAAGACTCGTTCAGGAAAAGATCTGTGTCCAGTTTTTGTAACTAAGATGCAGATTAGAGTTTTGCTTCCATGTTCAATGGTCTGTAACCTGTCAGTTGGCATTTCCAAATAGATACCTCCGCGGCGAAGGCCTTGTTCCTTTCAACAGTTCTACCAGCAGCATTTGCAGCCCCTTTCCCACTTAACCGAACGTATAACCACATAGTTACGAAACATGTTTAGTAACTTGTAGGCTGACGGCAGTACTTCTTCGGAATTTCCTGCAGCGCCAAAATTAGAGAAAAGCCGAATGTACAGTAAAAATTCGTAATAAAACCAAAAATACATTAAAATTCTCATCTACGAAGCAGCAACGATTGAGCAGGTAACGTTTGCATTTGAAAGAACTGGCCATCTAAATAAGTCAAATACACCATTACAACCTAAGCTAACAAGGCCCTCTCTGGTAAATCAGCGCTATGTTTGATAACTTTTATACACGTGTATCAGTCTGTCTGAAGAAGTAAGTGCCGTTTAGAGTAGGGAACTTAGTAATTCGCATTAAATTTGAGTAGCTGTAGAATCCAGTGAGACGCACAATTCTTTCTCGGACAATATTGCCACCGCATGCGTCACCACTGCACACAGAGACGGGCAGAAGCGCTTTTACCAGATCTGGAAGGATTAATGACCTTGTTGTTGATGTTTATGTTTTACATCGTCATTATCATCGGAATGACAAATCTACATGCAATGCTAGAGTTCTAAATTTGTCTTTGGGGACATGAGTTGTCTTGTGTCTCCCTAAATATATTCATCAATAATTGGTATCACCAGTCTGCACCTGACCAAAAACTCTAACTTTCTTTATTGGTGTGCACTGGTTATGCCATTAGATGGGTTTGCTTGCGGTGCAAGCACAATTGTCTGCACCAGATAGGTTGGTTTCTCTAAATTTACCAGCTGGATTAGCCCAGGAACCAGGNAGTTTTTGTAATAAGTGGAACTGATGAACACTGATATGTTCTCCAAGCTAGCGCCTCAGTTTGTAATAAAACAAAAGAACCCGGTGTGATTTTATTTTGTAGTGAATAACGGCAAAACGCCACAATAAAGTGGACCAGTTAATCTCAATGAACAGATCAACTACAGCTTGGCTGAGGATCAAAGTCATTCACTCATTTCATCATCCTAAGATTTTGCCTCTACTTTTATGACGTTTGTGGTCACGGTAAAAAGGCATTTGACAGAGACACTCGTTTTTGGGGATTATTAGTTTTGCAAAGAAACTTTTACTCCCCCAAGCGATTTTTGGAGAGGCAGAAATAATTTTTTCAAGAGAAGCATTGCGACATCTCCTGGGTTTTGCAAGTATTTTGCATAATCCAAGTCGAGATCTGACACTGTGCGAAACACACATTTGCCTTGTTTTGCAGTAATTGAATTCCAAGTGACCAAAGCGAACAACAGGCCTGGAAACAAAAACAAATGCTTAGGTGTATGAAGTTCAAGGCTCAGTGTTCGTTGCCATCGAGTTGAGCAAACTGGCAAATACCAGTTCCACCAGCAGCAGTAGCAATCCTTTCAACACTCAGCCAAGCGAGTAACCACCTAATTACGAGACATATTTAGTAACTTCTGGAAGTCGGTATTACTTCTTCGGAATTGATTGCAACGCAAGTAACGCTTGTATTAGGAAGAACTGGCCAGAGAGACAAATCAAAAACATCATTACAACCAAAGCTAACAAGGCCCTGTTTGGTAAATCAGTCCCATGTTCGACAACTTTTATACACGTGTGTCAGTGTGTAGGAAGAAGTGAGTGCGATTTAGCGTAAGGAACTTAGTGATTTGCATTAAATATGAGTAAGTGCAGACACACAATTGTTTCTCGGGTAAAATTACACCATTGCAGAGTCGGGCAGAAACGCTTTCACTAGATCTGGACAGATGAATGTGTGTTATACATCGGTTATATTATCGGAACAAAAAATTGACATGCAATGATAACGTACCAACTTCGTCTTTGAGCACATCAGATGTAGTGTGCGCTTAAATATTTTCAACGGTAAAGGGTACCACTAGTCTTCACCCAGCTAAAACTCTAACTTAGTTTATTGGCGTTTACTCTTAATGCTAATAAATGGATTTACTTGCGGTGCGAGCACTATTATCTGCACCAGATGGGTTGGTTTCTGTAAATTTACCAGTATAATTAGCCAAGGAAGCCGACGATGTTGACGATTTATACGCCTACATATGAAAAATAATTCGTTTAGGTACTCATTGGTAATCACCTGAACAGCAAATCGAATTTGCTGTACAGTGATTCCTGGCAGTATAATTAGCTTAAAATACCGGCCTTAAGAAACCATTTAGACTTTCTTAAAGTTTTGCGAGCAAATGTAGCCTTGTGTGATTCACCAAACCAACATTGTTTTGGAGCGACAAACAAATTGATTTCACATTTACCATCACCATCCAGTGAAATTACACATTTTCAATGAAAGTGCAACTTCATTCTTACTGCGGGTATAATACAACCGGTGTTTTCTCTTTCTTGTATTTCACCGGGCAAGGTGGCTTAACCACTAAGTGAGATGCAGCACCCTCTCCAACGGCTAAGAGTAACTGGGATATTTGCAGTGAATTTGTAACCTGCTAGGCATATTCGACTCTTTTTCCTTTTTTACCTACGTCTTTATTATATCAAGCTAAGACGCGTGTGCCGTAGAAAAACCCTCGTGGTCCCTGTTTCTGTTGCCACCATTAGTGTAGTATGCGATGCTCTGAGTTGTGCAGATAACATCGGGTTTTACGAAGCAACTACCTGCCTGGTAAACAAAATGACAGATAATCAAACCACCCTCTCGGTACCACGCAACCTGATCAGATTTGCTGAAACACTGTAGTGGTTCCAAAGCCTTAAAAAAGGACAATCTTANAGTTTTATTTTGTAGAATATCAATAGGATATGTAACTTTCGTAGCCCATGCTGCTGTGAATTTAGTGTGTAATAATGTGGTATTTTATAAACATGAAATTTATAATCTTGAAAATTTAATCCGGTCGCTTTTCCATCATGTCTTCTAATGAAAAGTTTGACAGCCAATGACCGGTTTCACTCTTAAAAGGCCTCACCGGTTAGGTGCAGTCTTTGGGTTTTCGTCAATTGTCGTGAAAAACAAATTGATATGCTAATGGGAGTATTTGTTTACATTTTTTAGTTGTTTGTCTTCGAACATGTTTAACGTATTCAACACAAAATAACATGAACAAACGCCTAATACATTAGTAATACCCAGGTCTATGGAGCTGTTCCATATTATGCAGATTTAGATATTTAAGCGCAATACTGTTTCGGTGAAGGGAACCTGGAATCCAAAGGTGCAAACAAAATTACCCATAATAATGAATAAATAAACGGAATTATCTTTGTCCAGAAAACTTTGTAAAATATATGAATATACTTCACTTTGAATGCTCATTCCTTTTTGTCTCTTACAGTAACCATTCCACCCGAAGTCGAGAGAGGTATCATTGGTTTCGTTCAAGTGATAATTTATTGTAGCTCCGAATATATACCTGTAGCAATAAATGAAAACATGGCCACTTTGGCTCGACCAAGAAGCTTTTGCTTACTTGTATCACACACGTTTGTTTTCGAAACATCAGTTCACTAAAGGCGTATGTAGAGTCCAGAAAATTTTATTAACTTGAGGTGATGCATTTTCAAACTCAACCTGCTGCGTTACAACATACATAGATGGGTGGTAAAGAAAGTGGCGAATGTATAGCTTTCAGACTCCACAGAACATACTATGATTCTTACTAATAGCGCCTCGTCAGTGTATGGCTGGGTCAGATACAACGCCCGGTCGGTGGTTTGCTTGGTCGTAATTGTACATCAGTCCACCTATAAATATTTTTCATGTACACGCCGCTTTTACTTACTAACCTTAGGATAAGAATGGTATAACCGAAAACCATTGGATTGAGGATATGTTTTTGTAAACGTGGTACTTTGAGATAATTGAATTGTCTCTTGTCTAACCGCTGTCTTTGCTCTGGTGTCTTAGGATTCGCCAACATAAAATAACAGCTATATTGCAAACAATGGAGTGCAAAAGTTGCAACTGGTACTTCGGTGTTCAACTCTGATCTAGGCAGTCTGGTTGGCGGTGGGTGAACGCTGTTCATTGTCAACCATGTTTCTATGGAATGCCGGAACGCCCATCATTGTACTTCGGTAACTCTGATCTAGGCAGTCTGGTTGGCGGTGGGTGAACGCTGTTCATTGTCAACCATGTTTCTATGGAATGCCGGAACGCACGCCATTGTTTGTCATTGATGAACGAACTGACTGTTTGGCCGACCGGAATGTTCGACGCCTTCCACACGGCAACGCTGATGGCCCTTGAAGGTTTCAAAAGGTTTCGGGCACTCCGAGAATATCTTCAAGAATCTGAATCTCATCTATTATAAATTTATTGTGCCTTAGATTGGCTTAAACAGATTTCCAGCTGCAGGTGTAACGGAATAATGCAGAACTTTCATGGCACCAGTCAACCTTGGACAGTAAATCATATCACTTACAAAGTAAATATTTAGATCTAAACGTTTAGATAGCACCTTAATTCCACAGCTGGAGAACCCATTTTGACCGTGACGTGACGAGTTACAACCCTGTGAACTCTATAGTTTTTGAAGGAAAGAGATGTTTGAGTGACTTGCAATTTGGACCTGACAATTCAGAACATTCCTTTAATAAGTTGCATCTCAGTGACTCAACAGAATTTCTAAATTTCCCAACGTTTCATTTTAATAGAAATAAATGGTAAGACGAACTAAATTTTTGTTTTTGGATTAATAATTATTCTGCTTTACGTCGCCTTGGACCGCAAAATGGTTGATAATTTTGCTTTTTACATTCATGTGAGTAGAAAATAACCCTTATTTCGTTGTCACTTGCACAGTGTACGACCCTCTGAAATGTAAGTACCACAAACCAGAAACCCGATTGAGCCATTTATTAATTAAACATTCAGTGACCACAACATTTTCTGTTCGCTAGCTCTACAGAAATAGCACCCCCGATTTCCTTAAATTAGGTGCAATTTACTGAATACCAAACTAATAGCTTTCATTGTTAATTTATTCAAATTTTCTACAAAAATGGCCCACATACCGGCTTTTAATTTTTCAGGTACAGAACTAAGTAAGTGTATCCCAAATAGTTTTTTAATAAGCGGAACTGATGAACACTGATATGTCCTGCAAGTTAGCGCCTCATTTGGTAATAAAACAAAATTACCCGGTAGGATTTTATTTCGTAGCGAACAATGGCAATTCGCCAGAATAAAGCAGGCTAGTTAATTTCAATAAACAGCTCACCTACAGCCCGGCTGAGGATCAAAATTATTCATTCTTTATTCAACCTAAGATTCTGATTTCAGGTTTCATACCTTTTGTGGTCACGTTGAGACGACAATCCATAGAAACATTCATTCAGTTGTATTATTACGTATGCAAATAAACTAGTCCGACAAGCAATTTTTGGAGAGCCAGGAATGATTGGATTTTTGTCAACAAAAGCATTGCACCATCACAGGGATTTTGCGAGTTTTCGCATAACCCAAGTCTATGGCTGACAATGTATGGAAAGAACATTTGCCTTGTTTTGCACTGATCGAATTAAAGGTGATCAAAGTGATTAACGGGCCCGAAAAAACACAGAAAACATGTTCTATGCGGTGCGATGCTCGGTGTTCGTTGTCATCGACTTGGGCAAACAGGAAACTACCAGTGTAACGGTGATACTACTGATTGGGAGGCACGCGAATAGTATGTGTTGTTCGTATAATTTCGCTTGGCGTCGGTTGAAAAATGGAATCC
Source organism: Opisthorchis viverrini (assembly GCF_000715545.1). NCBI lineage: Eukaryota > Metazoa > Platyhelminthes > Trematoda > Opisthorchiida > Opisthorchiidae > Opisthorchis > Opisthorchis viverrini. Next base: position 311,625 of record NW_008751861.1, on the reverse strand, counting down.
TGTTGCGGAATTCGTGGGGCCACTTTGTAACATTTGCTTTTATTTGACCGACGAATGATTGGAGGCAATGAATCTCTAGAAAGACTCGTTCGGGAGAAGATCTGTGTCCAGATTTTGTAACTAAGATGCAGACTCGAGTTTTGCTTCCTTGTTCAATGGTCTGCAACCGGTCAGTTGGCATTTTCGAATAAATAACTCCGCGGCGAAGGCCTTCGTCTTTTCACTAGTTCTACCAGCAGCATTTGCAGCCCCTTTCACACTTAACCAAGCGAGTAAGCACTTAATTACGAAACATGTTTAGTAACTTGTAGGCTGACGGCAGTACTTCTTCGGAATTTCCTGCAGCGCCAAAATTAGAGAAAAGCCGAATGTACAGTAAAAATTCGTAATAAAACCAAAAATACATTAAAATTCTCATCTACGAAGCAGCAACGATTGAGCAGGTAACGTTTGCATTTGAAAGAACTGGCCATCTAAATAAGTCAAATACACCATTACAACCTAAGCTAACAAGGCCCTCTCTGGTAAATCAGCGCTATGTTTGATAACTTTTATACACGTGTATCAGTCTGTCTGAAGAAGTAAGTGCCGTTTAGAGTAGGGAACTTAGTAATTCGCATTAAATTTGAGTAGGTGCACAATCTGGTGGGACGCACAATTCTTTCTCGGACAGTATTGCCACCGCATGCGTCACCAGTGCAAACAGAGTCCGACAGAAGCGCTTCTACCAGATCTGGACGGATTAATGACCTTGTTGCTGATGTTTATGTTTTACATCGTTATTATGATCGGAATGACATCTCATCTATTATAAATTTATTGTGCCTTAGATTGGCTTAAACAGATTTCCAGCTGCAGGTGTAACGGAATAATGCAGAACTTTCATGGCACCAGTCAACCTTGGACAGTAAATCATATCACTTACAAAGTAAATATTTAGATCTAAACGTTTAGATAGCGCCTTAATTCCACAGCTGGAGAACCCATTTTGACCGTGACGTGACGAGTTACAACCCTGTGAACTCTATAGTTTTTGAAGGAAAGAGATGTTTGAGTGACTTGCAATTTGGACCTGACAATTCAGAACATTCCTTTAATAAGTTGCATCTCAGTGACTCAACAGAATTTCTAAATTTCCCAACGTTTCATTTTAATAGAAATAAATGGTAAGACGAACTAAATTTTTGTTTTTGGATTAATAATTATTCTGCTTTACGTCGCCTTGGACCGCAAAATGGTTGATAATTTTGCTTTTTACATTCATGTGAGTAGAAAATAACCCTTATTTCGTTGTCACTTGCACAGTGTACGACCCTCTGAAATGTAAGTACCACAAACCAGAAACCCGATTGAGCCATTTATTAATTAAACATTCAGTGACCACAACATTTTCTGTTCGCTAGCTCTACAGAAATAGCACCCCCGATTTCCTTAAATTAGGTGCAATTTACTGAATACCAAACTAATAGCTTTCATTGTTAATTTATTCAAATTTTCTACAAAAATGGCCCACATACCGGCTTTTAATTTTTCAGGTACAGAACTAAGTAAGTGTATCCCAAATAGTTTTTGTAATAAGTGGAACTGATGAACACTAATATGTCCTTCAAATTAGCGCCTCATTTTGTAATGGTAATAAAACAAAATTACCCGGTAGGATTTTATTTCGTAGCGAACAATGGCAATTCGCCAGAATAAAGCAGGCTAGTTAATTTCAATAAACAGCTCACCTACAGCCCGGCTGAGGATCAAAATTATTCATTCTTTATTCAACCTAAGATTCTGATTTCAGGTTTCATACCTTTTGTGGTCACGTTGAGACGACAATCCATAGAAACATTCATTCAGTTGTATTATTACGTATGCAAATAAACTAGTCCGACAAGCAATTTTTGGAGAGCCAGGAATGATTGGATTTTTGTCAACAAAAGCATTGCACCATCACAGGGATTTTGCGAGTTTTCGCATAACCCAAGTCTATGGCTGACAATGTATGGAAAGAACATTTGCCTTGTTTTGCACTGATCGAATTAAAGGTGATCAAAGTGATTAACGGGCCCGAAAAAACACAGAAAACATGTTCTATGCGGTGCGATGCTCGGTGTTCGTTGTCATCGACTTGGGCAAACAGGAAACTACCAGTGTAACGGTGATACTACTGATTGGTTGGGNGATTGGGAGGCACGCGAATAGTATGTGTTGTTCGTATAATTTCGCTTGGCGTCGGTTGAAAAATGGAATCCTGTTGCGGAATTCGTGGGGCCACTTTGTAACATTTGCTTTTATTTGACCGACGAATGATTGGAGGCAATGAATCTCTAGAAAGACTCGTTCGGGAGAAGATCTGTGTCCAGATTTTGTAACTAAGATGCAGACTCGAGTTTTGCTTCCTTGTTCAATGGTCTGCAACCGGTCAGTTGGCATTTTCGAATAAATAACTCCGCGGCGAAGGCCTTCGTCTTTTCACTAGTTCTACCAGCAGCATTTGCAGCCCCTTTCACACTTAACCAAGCGAGTAAGCACTTAATTACGAAACATGTTTAGTAACTTGTAGGCTGACGGCAGTACTTCTTCGGAATTTCCTGCAGCGCCAAAATTAGAGAAAAGCCGAATGTACAGTAAAAATTCGTAATAAAACCAAAAATACATTAAAATTCTCATCTACGAAGCAGCAACGATTGAGCAGGTAACGTTTGCATTTGAAAGAACTGGCCATCTAAATAAGTCAAATACACCATTACAACCTAAGCTAACAAGGCCCTCTCTGGTAAATCAGCGCTATGTTTGATAACTTTTATACACGTGTATCAGTCTGTCTGAAGAAGTAAGTGCCGTTTAGAGTAGGGAACTTAGTAATTCGCATTAAATTTGAGTAGGTGCACAATCTGGTGGGACGCACAATTCTTTCTCGGACAGTATTGCCACCGCATGCGTCACCAGTGCAAACAGAGTCCGACAGAAGCGCTTCTACCAGATCTGGACGGATTAATGACCTTGTTGCTGATGTTTATGTTTTACATCGTTATTATGATCGGAATGACAAGTCTAAATGCAATGCTGGAGTTCTGAATTGGTCTTTGGTGACATGAGCTGTATTGTGTCCCCCTAAATATATTCATCAATAATTGGTATCACCAGTCTGCACCTGACCAAAAACTCTAACTTTCTTTATTGGTGTGCACTGGTTATGCCATTAGATGGGTTTGCTTGCGGTGCGAGCACAGTAGTCTGCACCAGATGGGTTGGTTTCTCTAAATTTACCAGCTGGATTAGCCCAGGAACCAGGTGATTTACAGGCCTACACAAGAAAAATAATTCGTTTAGGTACTCATTGGTAATCACCTGGACAACCAATCAAACTTGGTGTAGAATGATACCTGGCAGTACAATAAGCTTAAATTACCGGCCTTAAGAAACCATTTAGACTTCCTTAAAGTTTTGCGAGCACGTGTAGCCTTGTGTGATTCACCAAACCAACATTGTTTTGGAGCGACAAACAAATTGATTTCACATTTACCATCACCATCCAGTGAAATTACACATTTTCAATGAAAGTCCAATTTCATTCTTACTGCGGGTATAATACAACCGGTGTTTTCTCTTTCTTGTATTTCACCGGGCAAGGTGGCTTAACCACTAAGTGAGATGCAGCACCCTCTCCAACGGCTAAGAGTAACTGGGATATTTGCAGTGAATTTGTAACCTGCTAGGCATATTCGACTCTTTTTCCTTTTTTACCTACGTCTTTATTATATCAAGCTAAGACGCCTGTGCCGTAGGAAAACCCTCGTGGTCCCTGTTTCTGTTGCCACCATTAGTGTAGTATGCGATACTCTGAGGTGTGCAGATAACGTTGAGTTTTACGAAGCAATTACCTGCATGATATTCAAACCACCCCATCGGTACCACGCAACGTGGTCACATTTGCTGAAACACTGTAGTGTTTCCANAACTGATAATAAACTTATAAGGAGGGTGATGGCTAAGACATAACGTCACTTGGAGAGCTACACAACAAATAGTCTGTTTGGCAGACTTTGCGCAGTAGAACTATCGACTCCCTGTTCACATAAAATCCCTATAGTTCTTTGCACCTCAGTATTGCAAACGGGCATAATTACTTATACCTCTAAACATTTCACAAAATTCATCAAATTTAGCTCGAGATGAAGGCAAGTTGACCATTAATTTGCCTTTTGTACGAACGTTTTACATATATATACCTATATATGTATATATGTAGGCATATGTACATATATATCCCCATTGATTTTAATCTAAATGCTTACGTTCTAAATTCAATCTTGTAGCTAACGAATACAACGGTGAATTTGTTTCCAGTTTGTTAAGTTATTTTGCTCATGATATTATGTTTCTGTTATCGTAAAATTCCCAAGTTGCTTGATTGTATTGCTTCTGTGGTTTAAAACATTTGTCATTTCTACCCATTCAAGTGGGTTCCAGCCCAGACAAACCGCTTAACTGCTAATGGCAAATTGAAATTATTGACATTGATTCATTCTATCAATTTGATGTAAGATGCAACAAGAGCGTACCACAAACAGGCTTCCTAAACGCTAGCACATTTCCAAGCCAAAGCATTTGTGCTTTTAGCCATTCTATGGCCAAAAATGTCCTTTGTGCTTCAAAAATTTACGGTCATAAATCTAGTCACATCCGTATACTTTCCTTACTTTATTTTCCGAGAACATATGCATAAGCGGACATTGCCTCAGCCATCCGCAATCAATTGTTGGGATTTCCACGATGCAAAACACCCAGTGAACCTCTTAGGAATGACATTTCATCGCATACTAAATACAATTTTTAAAGTCTACGGTATTGAAGTTCGATAACTCCAAGGAAAAACGTTAGAGAGTTGAATAATCAACTAATATATAGTCGAATGCGTATGCTATTTTATCCGAATCTTTAATCCTAAGTTGACGCTCACCGTAAATTTGTCGCTTTAGATGGTCTGCTTCGCTGATTGAACTGGTCCCTTTTTATAGATTGCTGTAGTGTCCACAGCAATATACGTATACTAAGTGTTTCACTGTCCGCTAATGCTAACTACGTATTTCAATGTTGCCTTTCACCCTAAGAGAGGGACAAGACCTGTAAGAATTGTTATATCTTCACAACCAATTTATGTTTGTCATTCACGATTCATGTTAGAGACGCTCCATGACACTTCACGCAACCATTGGCAATTGCTTATTATGTATTATTTATTATGCTGCCTTCCAGTTGAAGATGCATTTGATCATTTACGTAAGTTATTTGTTGGTTTTAACATCTTGCTAAGTGCAGCGTGTATATTCAATGAAAAATTGTCGCTTCGGTCAATCACTCCGTTGCTGAATTGTATCCACAAAATAACACGCCTAAAAATGCAGGGGGTTTCCTTTTGAAAAAGATATCATTGTTTCATGAAATACATCTATTGTGCCAGAAAACTACCCAACCTGAATGCATTTTTCAGATCGAGGAAGTATGTTTTTGCATTATTAAATATTTTTTGTCAAAATTACTATTTTAAGCCGTTATTTAAGAAAAAACTCCCATTATTTTAACAACCCAATCGATAAAATAATGTCTTGACGCATCTTAACCCTAGGTTCTTTCAGAGCGCAGTAAAATAGATGTTATTTGTTCTACTACTACTCAAACGCCTGACTGACACAATGCATACTGGTGTTTTGTTGGAGTCTTACAAATTCAGTGACTATGAACTAGTTAAACGCAACGATGGCTCTGTGTGTCTCTTGGAATGTTGAGCTACGAAAAGGCTTTGTTCTTATTTGGACATTTAACCGTTTTAGGATGAAACTGAGTGGCTAGTTCTAAAACAGTGAACTCAGTAATTTACCGGTAAAATGTCAACATGTTATTTGATATTTTCTGTAAGCACATTGGCATTTAATTCCTCTTCGACCAACGTAGTTTAATCAACCAAAAGAAAGGACCCAATATATGACAAACTTCAGGAAAACTATAGAATGTTTTCCCTTGAAATAATAAAGAAAGAGAGCTCTTATCCCCAATCATTCTAGTAACAATGCTGGCGAGTAGGCAAGACGCAAAGAATGACTGGTGACAACAAGCATCATTTATTTGGGATTTTACATTTTTTTCATATACTGCAAAAAACCGTAGAGCTTTGTATGTAAGTGTAATACTAACCTAAATGGTTAGGCCAAAATCAAGCCGTTTTAAATACCAAAATGTCATTCTGTGCAATGCTTCACACCAACCTTCGCACTAAATCAATTCAGTCGGAATCTGGACGTCATATTCTCGGCAGTTAAGCATTTGTTCCAGAAAATATACATCCAAATCTAATTACCAAGCAAAGCAACATAATAACACAATCATTATTTGATGGCTACTAGTTACAAAAGCGACCCATAGTGCACCGTACCGGAAAATATTAGGTAATTAGATCACTGGTAAATTTCCATCAGTAGAAGCCTATCTAGATATTCTCTTGAACAAAAACTTACTCCGGCAAATCCTGAAACTATTGAAGCTTGTACCATAATTTTTAAACACCATGTCAAAAAATATGTCACCTAATCAAAAAAGTCCCACAATATGTTTAACTGACAACGCAAAATATATTTTACTTATTTACACCGGACCATTTGTATAGGTCGCGACCTCCCAACACCAAACGCATAACGCGGAAACGTAAACCTGCGTGATAGAGTGAGGTCATCAAGTCGGCTGTTTTTATTTATTCCACAAGCACCAATGGAATAAACAGAAACCATGTTCGCGATTATCCAAATGGACTAGAGAAAAACTAATTTTGACAAGATTATTTGAAACCAACAATCTGAAGGGAGCAAAGTGTTCTGGGATGATATCGGGAAGACAGTGAGTCTGAAGCAGTAAATTCAAGTTCTTCAGTATGCACTAAAGTAGGGTTCCCACTGAAAAAAGCCTGAATTGGGATATCACTCAACAGTATGAAATCTGCAAGCGTAAATCAACTCCTTAATGTAGAACAGAGGTTTCAAACTGGCAACCGAACGTTCACAAGCACAAATATTTTACACAATAGCCCGCCTGATGTGCATTTACCGGAGCATCTATTTTTCGGTGGTGCCATTTTTGTAATCAACTCCATTTTAATAATTAAAATCACAAATCTTTAAAGATCATTAATATTCCAATTTTGTGACAAAAATATCAGTTAAATTATGTGTTCGTTTCTACTGTATTTGTTACCACTGCTTTCTTTGAAATCCCACTTATGTAATTCCAGTAACAATACCTTTCTCGACATCCAAGGAATAGTAAAATAAACATTTAACGCTCACAAAATGCAGCAAGTTCACACACGCTAATGCCACACATATAAAGGCAGGTGTACGGTTTATGAATTTAGTATATACGGCACCTCTGAGATAATCAATGATGCGTACAAAATAGGATGAAATTATACATTGCCTTTGTAACATTATCCCTTGGTAGGCAAGTTGCCAAACAAAGAGCCTTGACGGAGGCGAGCGCAAGAAGATCTAAAATATCTTACCTACTTCTTACTAATATAACCGAAACAACCATCAACCAAATCTAACCTACATAAAAGAAGCCTTCTTTGTCCTCAGGCTGTTGTCGTTGGCATTACATGGCGTTGAAATTTCATCTGAGCTTTCAAACACAGAATTTTGCGCTCAACTTTAAAGTTTCTGGTGTGGAATAACAATTGTCTTACTGAGAAGATATCATGAATTCAAATAACCCTTTCAACTCAACGCAGAGGTTTAAAAAGTTAACTGATGTGTATTGTGTTTTAAATCTGATTATAGGACATCCCAGAGGTAAATCGGTAATTTTTGAAACTCCTCTATAAAGTGGTTCGTAAAGGGGAATATTCCAAAAAAATATTTGCATATATAGGGTTTGCCACTGGCAATCCCACTTTTGCTGGAAGCTGCAAGTTTTCCATCAGAAAACAATGACACTTTCTTCCAATCCCATTACTTAGAGTTTACTGATGACGCAGAGAGTGGTATGTTTCTATGGAAATGTCATTACAAATAGAAAAAATAACAAATCAATTCAATGTTGAAATGCAAATTTTCTTTCACTACCATAATCCTAGACGCCAGATTGTCATCAGATTTTCGCATAGTTTGTATTCAAATTCAAAGTTACCAAATGGTCTAGAAATTTTGTAAACCAACCAAGGCATTCCGAGTGGTTGAATCAAATATACTTGTGCATATAAAATACAACTCTCATAAACGTGTGGTAAATTAGTCATCCGATGAGGTAAGATCGCCTTCAATAGAATGAAGTCAAACAAGCAGACATGAGCTAAGTTCGAGAATCTACCTGACGTTTTAGCTTTCAAAGTGCGATGACTACATCAAAAGCATAGTACTTATCTTTTCGTCGTTCTATCCGTTCAGATAACCTAACATCCCTTAGTTTCATGTTTTTCGGCCATTTGTCAAAGTGTCCCACAAGGATCGTCTCAATTTCACAATGTCAGGTGAGAATGATACGAATCCCATCAAAGTCACTAGCCAGCGTTCTCTGTTGGTTCCAGTTAGCATGAAAATAGTTTGGATTACCGAAGTTACCAAAGATTGTATGGAGGTTGCATGTATAAAAAATGACGTTGGGGTAAAGCGCCCTCCTGCCAAACCAGCTGTATGGCTCCAGGCTTATAATAACTTCTGGGTCAAATTCAAGCGACGACAAAGACGAGCGAAATCGGGGACAAGAAATGCTTTGTCATCATTTAAGGACAGAGTTCTACAGAATCAGGATCCCGATTTCAACAATGATCGTCAGAAGGGTTGGTAACTTTTAAAACGTTTGAGGATAGAACACAGCATGCAGTCTGCCTTCAGCAAACTAATTCCACAAGGGACATTGGGTATAGAGTAAAGTATTTGGGACCACAAACAACGGCGCAGTTTAAATTCAGTTTTAAATTCTTAATCAGACTGCGAGGGGTAAAAATCGTGATAATAGTTTTAGCGTGTGTCGTGACAGAGTCTCGTGGGGTATGACTAAGTTGTGTGCAGCTATGCGCAGATTGCGCCGTCTAACGACTCTCTGAAAATTGCAAGTCGCCATCAAGATGTTACGTTCAAGCAGGTACCACAAATCTACAAGCTGCCCAGAATCATACTGGTAAATCAAACTGTTAATTCTATCACCAACAATAACGTGATGGATTTCTTTCGATTCGCAACAGCCTTTGATGCTACCAAGATGACCGGTAAGTTTTACTGCATACAAAATTCTTAAAATTCAACGATGGAAAGTAGTTAAATGTAAATATCTTACAATCATCGAATACTGCATGAAGCACATTTTATTCGCAGATATATTCTTTGGTAAGCCAGTAAAGTGCCTCACATTTTGATAAATATTGGAACGCATGTCCCTCCATGTATACACCTAGATCGTTGTAAAAACCACGATCTCTTTTTTCTATTCATCGCCCTCCGGTCAAGGTGCACGTTTTGGTCGGTCTTTGCATTTTGACATGATTTTTCTTATAATATTCATTCTAATTTGAGTTTTAGTAACTGATTTTCTCAATGCAAACGCTCATGAGGTTAATAAAAGTTTCCGACATACCAACGAGATCGATTTTCTGGCTCATCCGTTGGCAAACTACCCCATTAATCCTACCTAATCTGATCATATTGTTTGTTTAATGGACTGCATTTGGCTTCAAATCCTCTTCGTCGTTTAGTTTGAATCGGCTGAGTCCATTTGTCCACCGGTAGGTAGATTTGCGCTGCCAAGAATTGGATCCATCTGCCCTGTCGAAGTTTTAAATAAAGTTATCCTCAACGTGGTTCTAAAATCTACCTTCCAAAAAGACGCTCGTTTGTGGACCTTGACCTTTTGTCTGAAGCAACTGCAGGCTTCTAATTTGGTTGAATCACGTAGCTTCAAGGTACTTTTGGACAACATACACTTACACAATCAAAACATGATTGACTACTCATGAAAAAAACATACATATAGTTATGCCAGTCCTAAACGCAAGCGTCGCCTCGAACAACTGGAAATTTCATTAGAATTGTCCAGCCATTTGGCTTTTTTTCATAAGTGTGTAGGTCTCCCCTGGAAGCCTTCAATTTTGCTGATGCGGAAGATTGATAAGAGCTGTATATAATAATACATACTAAATGAGATTTTTGCCAACACACCAAATTTTACCTGGACTTGTGAAACTTTTGCCTGACTGTACTCGGTGCCTGCTCAGTGGATTTTGGCTTCTGCTAACCTAATAAGAAATTCCTAGAATTTATAAATCTTAACCGACAGGACTATTGATGTCTCTACCCAAGAACACGTGTTCCCTAACAGAAGCTGGCTGAAAAATTTTCACCAAAAACTTAACATGACTGCAACTTAGCTGCCCCACTTCTTGGCACTACTACATCATCCATCGCCGCACTGTTTACTAGCTGGGTTCCCTAGCATATTATGGTTTTAATCTTATTGGCCAAAATGCCGGTTTCCCGGAGTCAGGGTTGAAAAAGTTGTCAGCTCTCATCTGTCTATTTGTATCTCTGGACATGGATGTCAGGCTTTTAGACTTGGGTTTTGTTGGAGCCTCAGTGGAAAACATTTCAAGGGTTTCCTATGAGAAATCGTTTTATACTAATGAGTCCTAAATGTGAGAAAACCAACCCCGCAAGGTATGGGGTAATGTAAATGGAAGAGAGATTGTAATGCCTGTTGGCCCCTTGACAGAAAGAATTCAGAAAGATAGAATGTTCTTTTTGCTATCGTTTATTGGTGCACGAAAGACAACCGATCTGACTGGAAACGTTTGCACTCACAAATATATGTATGTATCAGCAGCTCCGTTTAGCTGTGTAATTTTGGAAAAGTCTAAATATATCGCTCTTCATAATATTACCACTTTTTGAACACCATACGCTCAATTCTGGCTAAATTCCATAATTGACTTCTTTTTTAAAATATCGCAACTCAGATGGCCATATTCAAGCATCAGACTTGTTCCAATAGTTTATGTTTACATTAGAAAGGATCACAGAAATCCCAGTTCTTTTTAGTAAACCAGATAGCATCGTGGAGCAACAGATCACACGTGAAGTCAAGTTCTGTTGACTTAGTTTTACCATTAGACAACCATTAATTGTCTATTTAAAAAGTGTTTCCCATCAGGCCATGGAATGTATCGTTTCATCAATCAGTGCTTGAGACAGGTGCGAGGAAAACGTTGACAAGCGTGCATATCCCAAAATATTGCCCTTCAACCTTCGGACGCTGGAGTAAAACGCAACACAGTACAGACTTGGTTGAATTACATGTAAAATTACATGTGGCAAACAACACTCATGTGCCACACCCAACAGCCTGTTTATGCTTAAGGGTTCACTTTCAATTTATGAAGCAGATTGGGTTTCGCACTACTCCGCATGAAGTTACCGGAATATTGGTGAGAAACCCGCCTACATGATCACTCAAACTGGAATAGCCTCCACTACCAGCTGGCCGATAATCGCTGTCATGGCAACTTTATGTCTATGGCGGTTATGGGTATGGTAACGGCGAAAAACCCCAGAGCAGTAGATTAAAAAAAGAAGGCGAATTATTTAAATCAACGTAGTGCTTACTCATTAACGTTGGCACAGTTGTTAACGCAGTGACACAAAACGGAATTGGATATTCCAACTAAAGGCAATTAGCTCAAACTTGTCGGAATATGGTCGACAGTTTGGGCTTAAATCAGTTGATTACTAGGACTTTTCTGCTCATTATACGTCTTTCGACATGCAATTATTGAATGCACAGATGTAAATAATCATATTTATTATGGTTGATAATTCTCTAAGGTATAATCTTCTGGTATTTCAGTATTCGCTTCTGTCATCGAAAATGGTAAATTTATGCTTACTATTTTGGCATACACGTTGTGCCCGTGAATAGTTAAAGCCGACTTACCAAAGTGTGTGCGTTAACTAATCATTTTATGATGGGTCAATACTCGGGTGTTGTTCCGTTGTTCGTAATCAGAATCCGATCCCAAGCACAGCGGAGCTGATGTGCGTATAAACCAAATACATAACGCAATGATCTCGTAAATTTGATAAGGAACCATTCCTTGAAAGTTTTCAAAGTAGAATGTGCTTCGTTGTCTTCTATTTATCATAGTTCCAGCAAAGCTAATCCCATAAGACTGCAATTCAGTTACATACTTCAGTCCATTTTTCGCATCAGCAGACCAAAAACCCACGGAAGACATCTGTCATATTACGGACACTGCTTTGCAAAGTGTATTGCGATCAAGCTATTCTTTGCCTTCCCTGGTGTGATATTCTGAGCTTTGATTTAACTCCAAAATGTCATCTTCCTTCCTTCTCGTCTGCAGCTGTAAATATGGCACGTTCTGATGTTCCATGCTTTAACTGATTGTGTAAAATAAATTTTCTATTACACAGCTATAACTATTCTGGATCTACGTGAGTCATTTTTCAGGGAAACTCGGAAGACTCACAAATCATTCGTGCCAAAGCAACGATACATATTCTGTAGAAGTGAAAGCGTATCAGTTACATGTGAAAACAAACACGCAAGTAAACATCTACACTTCTGCCTGCATATAATAAATGACTTGAGTATTTATAAGAATAACTATTCTTGAGTAAACGCTAACCTTGTGGCCCTTGTAAGATGGGGGGTTTCTCTAAAAACGTTTTATCTTCAAACTCTACTCCGAATCGGGTAGGATGGGTTATTTTTGAAGTCGCACGGGAGTTTCAATGCTAGGCAGGTTGTTTGAATGTGCGTGTGAGGTTTCAGCAAAAGTACCGCAAAAATGCAGGAAACCCTACAAGTAAACTGCCACTAAGCTACCGCCAGAAATCTTCGTACCTCCACTATTCTGTCTAGGGAAAGAGCCGCAACCGACTTTCCATTTGATTTCGATGAATAGTGTACGATACAGAAGTATTTTATTTTGTAATTCAGTCATTGGATGCAACCCGTCTCAAGTCCTTAGCGCAAGGTAGAATTCCCAAATACTTGATACAGTAATACTCAACATTTTCTAAAACCGGAGTGGAACGGCGTAGGAGAATTCAAAGCACACTTCCACCATGACTTTACTCATTTTCAAGCTCGTCTTTTACACAATGGTTTTGCTCAGTTGTCAAACTGCGTCAATGATTCTAATATCCAGTTTGCTTACTGAGAGGTAGCTTTTTGTCCTGACCACTCTAAACAGATGGCATTTGGCCTGGAATATCGACCAACTTCAAGGCCATTGGATCCTCAGCTGATTCATTTAGTAGACGTAGTAGGATGAAAATGTCGGATTCTTCGTCTTGTCAACAGCTGTTATATGGATGTGTCCAGAAAACATCTAGCGATTTTAGCACTCCGGGTATTTTCACAAATTAGTACCTTACTTATTTATCAAACCATTGTTCTCTTGCAACAACTTTCCACTCCAAATGTTCCCACAATATACGTGCTCAGTGATTAAATCTGTAAAACATGCTTACTGGGTCTTAGATGTCGCAACTTTGAAAATTACTCGAGATCAGAATGTCTAGTCGATTTATTGCTGAACATCAATCCAACAGAAATTGTGATTTCTTATACACCATGATCGCCTTATGGAAGATAGTACTTAGAAATCCAAAAGATGGTTTTTGACAAGTATATTCAGATATGGGCATTGAACCATATTCAGTTGGTGCTGTAACAAACCTCTTATGCACATCAGTTTGGTACCCACATTTATGTTAGGAATCTGACCACTTGATGGTGTACTCAGTTGGTGTGCACTTTCTTACAGCAGCAGATATGCAAAAGTAACCGAAAGTAGAAACATCGATGAAAAGATAGCCCGAAATTCCAGTGGTGAGGCTCAAAAATTTTCGCACGCTGATTAAAATGGATTGAATAATATATCGATTCCAGTTACTAGAAATTCCAAAAAAGACCCAAATCTGCTGCACTCATTAGAAATCCTGCGAAGAGTGTTGTACGGCGACAGCTGTGTCATTTTTCATTACTCACGTTTCGTCGCCTGCCCAACGTACGCACGCGCCGTGATAAAGCCAAAGCATTAATCCCGGACCTCATCAAAATTATAAGTTGTCACAAAGTTTGCATCCCTTTTTCAAACCACTGGACCTTTCAAAATGTATACTCCAATCTAACAAGTATCACAAATTGTGCAAATCGCGACTAGAATCGTCTAACTCATTTTTCTTGATATGGTGTTGAAACAACTATTAGCGCATTCAGACCTGACGACATGTATTTTGGATCAGATTTTTTGACTAGGTCAAGTGAAACTTCCAGGGCAACTATGCTGCAGAAAAGATGTTTTGCTTGAAACGAGTCGAAAAGCAAGACAAAAAGACACAATCGCACAGTATTCTACTTATAACATATTTACAGTTCAATAATTAGCTATCAAACTTTATGAGACTTACATACTTGCGGAAAAAAATAAATTTATCTAATGATGCTGGTGAGGCATCCCAGTGCTTCTTTTCTCCTTATTAACTAACATCCCACATCCGAGACCGGGTATACACGTGTCACTAAGCATAACCATGCAGGATTCATGCTTTCAGCTATCGTTATATCTTAACCGTCATACAATACTTGGCCAAACAAGTAGGACCGTATGTGGGGGAAATACGCAACCTTAGAACCACTATCAAAAAAGAGTCTGAGCAAGCAACAAGCACAGTTGACGACTAAATAAACGGTTGTGCTAAAATCATTTTGGCATAAGGAAGACATAATACCAACTGAAACACAAATTATGCGAAGTCCAAATAAGCGTCATCTATTTATGGTGCGACATTCAACGTTTGCAATTTTTCGGTGGTCTGGAAGTTTGAGACAGCACAAAATGACTGGATAGTGCCCCAAATGCTTAGTTTTTCTTGAGAGTGCTGAGGGTTAACAAAAGCACCCTAAGGATTCTTCAGCCTAATATTTTCTGAGGATCATGCCTGAACAATATTTATAGGGATCTAAAATATGCATAGAATCTGAAAGAAAGCCCTTGTATCGGAACATACTATTCAGCTGCCTGCTGGGTGCAGTCGCTTCAAGCAAGACCATTTATACTATGAAATTTTGGCGCGAAAGTGGAAAGCTCATTCTGCATGTTACCATCTTATGCAAAAAACATATTTACAAATTATTTCGCAGCTGGTGATGTAGGTGAGTTTAGCTCCCGCGTCATTCTGATTCTAAGACTAATGTAATTATGATCTGTCTAAACCTACTGAAGAAGAGCAATAAGAACAGTCGAGACCATGATAAATTTTATGGAGTTTGCTATCCAGAAAATATCGCTCAGAATTTTCAAAATGCTGTTCATATTGCCATAATAAAAAGCAAGAACCACAATTATGGTTTACTTCTGATTACGGGAGTGCCGTGAGGTGTGAATGGTAATCGTAAAGCTGAATGGCTGGTTCCAAGTAAATGGCTCTCCCACAAATGAATGGCTTCATCGAAGCTTTGCTACACGGCTTTGATCTGTACTCAAAAGTCCGCTCAAACAAACCAGGAAATGACGGCAGTCAAATAGGAGTACAAAATATGGAGAGCTTATTATTCAAACATTTTAAGGGTTTAATTTGTGTCTAGGTGAACAGCTAACTTTTAAACTATTATATTTAAGCCATTTTGCTTTAAATTCGGTCCATTTTGTCTATTTTGCGCGACGCTTTTGGTGAATATTTGGTGTATATAGCTGCTCAGCGAGTTGATTTTACGTGGTTGTAGGTTATTTGCTGATTATTTCAAGAAGTTAACAGTTAAATATTATGAACCTATAGCTTATTTTGCACCATTGATTCCAGTAATTTTAGTTCGGCGAGACTTCTGAAAATCTTCGTCCAGGTGGCTGCTATGTAGGTATAAACTGATGAATTTTGGCGAAGATGGATTAGCTGACTACATGCCTTTTTCTCCCAAACAGCCACAGAAAAACGCAGATTGCCTGTAAAATAATATTCTTCTTCTGCGCTCTGGAAATAGGGAATATACATAGGCATTCTAGGTGTGGACTTTTGATTTCCCACTTTTCCAGAAAGAATTACTTACCACGGTACAAACGTAAACGTTCCCTTTAGATAAAAAAGTCCTTGATGAAAGTACGTTTCTGCATGAATTTTTTGAACAATTACTGCGAACTTTTTTCAAAGGAGGTGAAGATTGCTTTATTCGCCCAAACCTTTTTATGGCACTCAAAACGGTCACTTCAAATTTTGTTTGATTCTGGCTTTATCTACTGCATTTTCGCTACATCTACGCGGCTACTGCAGTTTCGCTACATCTGCGCATGATGCAAAACGGCATTGGTGGTTTTTTTGACAGCTGCACTCACAAATACCACATAACTATCCCTCATTGAAAGCCCCTTCAATTGCTATGAAGGATGAAAACATGATAGCCACAAATTTTTCGCCGACATATCTGCATATATATATATATATACATATGCATATATCCAACGTTTCTCGATTTATAGACGTACAAGCGTAAAATGAATGTGCGTCATTTAATTGCGAAGAAAGATTAGTTTTTAAAAAATCCAACAGAAGTAAGGCCAACCCCGACGGATTTTCGTTTGAGTCTACATACAGTAAAATGCAGCATGTCGATGCAAACGTTTCCCTTCGATACATAAAGGTTTTGGAAAAAATAGTATGAGCCAGATAAAGATCGCCAACAGCTAAACAGGTGAATATATTTGGACTTGAGAGATATGATTGATTTTCCAGAGGTCTCAAACGACAAATAAGTAATATTGTGGTTTCGTTGATCGATGTTCCCACCTGTCAGAACCTCCAATTTAGGCAATGTCACGGTGCTAGGACCTACTGTGAATTTTTATTAGGTGTAGGTAGCTACGGAATTCGCGAATTTTACATTCACATGATGGTAAACACTGATGTGAAAAATGGAAATGAGAAAAATATGCAATGCACAGAAACGAGAAAATGATTAAAATTATCCGTAGGATTCATCAGGAGAGCGACGTTAGCGAACAAGTCTTGTTTTGTGTCTTTGGTTTCACTGAATTAGAGATTCAGATTTATGCAACACTTGGAATCACGTAGAAGAGATTATTAGTGTCAGACAACTTATTAAGACTGGAGCTATTCCAGGCTAATAAGCAGGACCGTATGTTTGTTGGATAACTACTCAATATGTCGGAGATACTAATGTGAATAAATCGCGCCAATAAATGCACTGATTTTGCAGAACCGAAGGAAAACGAACCGTGGTCCGATTATTTTGACTACCGGTCCTCCAACTCAGAAGAAAAATCAACCACCAATTTTTAATGCTTCTGGCTGGACCTGGTTAGAAGTTTACAGCGAATTGAATGAGTCGTTTCTTTCTGGGTTTGGCATAGTTTCTGTAGAGCAGAAACTAATAGATTGATACCAAAGTCACGCATGAAGTGTATAAACGTAGCAGATTGTTGTAGCAATCTGATAGGTTGCCATTACCGAAGACTGTGTTTTGTCGTTTTCCTCGTCATGAAACAGACTGAAACAAAGTAGCCAGTGAAATGTCCATGGCATGGTTATTAATAGTCTGGGCAATCTAAAAATCATAAAAGCTACCACTCCATCCTAAACGGATATCTTTCGATACTTTAAAATAGATGAGCCTATCACTTACATTGTGCAAGGAACGTTAAAATCCAATGTTATCGCTGCAATGAGATGTCGGATTCCTGGAGCGATGAATCTTTGTGATAATAAAGACATAAGACAACAGTTGAAAAATTGGCTGACAACAAACTTCCGCTTGGCAAAGCTGAAAATATGCTTTTCGTTCGTTACCCTCTACGGAAAGTATGTTCACCACTGTGTTGCCACATAGAAGAGGGAAATACCCCATAAATTCTATTTCATTAGGTCTCTTATTTTACTAATATTTACCTGAAGATTAATTAATTACGCCGCAACTTAGAATTCTTCAAAATTTATTTTAATTGTACGTCTTCCTCGCGAAGTACAGTCCGCATCGGAAATTTGCTTATTCTCAGAAGATATATCCGGAAAACAGGAGCTGGATATTCATTAGAGTATACCTACTTTAAGCCTTGAAATTTAAAGCCACCCTACCGATAATTTCAAATATTTGATGTACAGAATGCAACGCTAGATAGCCTTGTCTAAACATTTTATTATTCCTCCCGTAACACTGCGGGTAGTTCCAATGTCTCATTTGAGTGTAGTCATTTTATGCTGAAAGTGGAGTGGCACTGTGCGCCAGTTCAACTCTTTGGAACTCCGAGGAGATTCGAACCCTGTGAATCTCAGCTGTCGGTCCAAACACGGAATCATTCAGGTGCTCAGCAGTGTGATTATCTTGCACCTAGGATGTAGTAGCGCTCATTCTTCAGTCACGGAAACAGTATCGTGTCGTCAAGGCTGGCTGCTCGAATAAAAGCTTCTCAGATGGCAGATTCATTTGTCGTGTGAAAATATTAATTTTGTGTTCCTTATAGATTGACAGATTTGCAAAAAGACTTGGTTATGTTCAACTCAGAGCTTGTTCCATGGTTAAATCTAATCTACGGAACGCTAAGAAGCGCCGTAGAGAAGAGAGGCCGAGGTTTCGAGACCCTATGGGATTTCGTGAAATGCACACTGCCGATAACCAATATGATTTAAGCAGCTCCACGGTGCTTTTCAGCTTTTAAGCGTAGGTGGACGTCGCCTACAGGACGAGAGCTCAGCTGAAAATCCTTGACTAACTTTACACCAAAATCAACTCCAACATGGAGGGAGCTCCCTTGATTTCAAAGACCTAGCCATGCTTTTTCGTAGCACTCACCGTATTCACTGTATTTCACTGTATACCTAGCGACCAAAGTACCCACCACTGCAGTTGAACAGCATTCCAACTTCGGCGCACCGTACAATAGTCTTGTTTTATCACTACCCTGATACGGTTATCCAAAAACGTCCTAAATTTTGGAGCGATTAACAGTGGCGTGTTTCGAATTTGTACAGCCGAAAATGCAGGCTATGCAGCACATCAATTCCGTGGTGTTTATCACATGCATAGAATCGAATGAGAAAACACGAACTATGCACCATGCTTCCAGTTGAAAAATCTAGCATGATATCGCTAGAATTTATCACGCTACAAATTTCCACGTTCCTGCGAACTGGTTGGTTTTTCCGCTGTAACCTAACAGTGTTTGGGAATATCTTCATTATTCCCCTTACGACAAGACTAAAAAACACACTGTTTCAGAAATGTTCAAGTTGAAGGCTGGTGAGTTAATGTATGGGTTGCCTGGTAAAAACATCGCATTTACTTCTCACAAGAGGCCAGACGTTTGAGGGAGCTGTTTGTGGCGTTTGAACAGTACAAATCACCTGCTCATGTTAACCCGAACCATGCTTCATCAGTTAGACTTTCGGTATACTTCTTTACATACCATTTTCGCATCTCAACCTTCCATTCCTCTCTTCTGAAATATCACTGGTGTAGTATGAGCGAAAACGTCGCATTCCACCATGATCATATTAGCCGATGACGTGATGCAAGCACCAAAGGCCGTCATATCGTGCCGCCACTGGCCACATAATACGGATACGTAATTTTAATCAGCTGTTGCACTCTTAAAAGTTTTTTTTCCAAAATTAGTTTTACTATAACTTAACTTCGCAGTTTGTATAGCGTCTAGCTCTGTGAATCTTTCCAGATTTCCCGATTTGTGCTTAGCTTCTCTGGAATGCAAAATTAAAATATTTCGTCTAAATGGCGGTATTGATTGTAATTAGGGCATTCACATCGGTCAGATTAAACAACCAAGTATTTAAAATCCACGTTCGACCCATGTGAAAACCGCCGTTGTGAAAGTAAACTCCTTGTATTTTGCTAGAGTTTTTTTAGTGCTATCTGCGTGTTCATAAATATTTTCGCTTAGGTCATCACACCTCAGGAGAAACAATTTTTTTCCACTCAATCTTGAAAATACACCAGAATTTTGTAGCAAAACTCCGCGAACCCAACTGAAGAATCATTAAAATCAAGCATCTTGTCGGTAGAGGTTAAAAGTCTTGTTTATGTGATCGACGACGTCCTTAAATCTCGCATCTAAATTAGGGAAATGGTTTATTGCAATTGGCTGTTGTAAACAGTCAAGCTTTAAAACGGTTACACCATTAGGCACACCCAAGTCTACTGACTTTCCACCCAAAGTGCATGTTTCTCGTTTGGCTCTCCTGGAGCTCTGCATTTTTTAATCCGACCACATTCAACCGATTCAGTGCCTTTATTGTTCCCCGTTGTTGGTAAATTAATGATAAACATTTGTACCAATGAAAGGAAGAAGGCCTTCGTTGCGGAGATACTTATTAGCAACTGACCGCTTACAGACCATTAGACAGGGAAGCGAAACTCTCATTTGCAACTTATTTACAGAAACTGGACATCCATTTTCTCCTGAGCGCGTCCTTTTGAACTTTCCTGGATATTCATTGACTCCAATCATTCATCGCTCATGTCCAAGCAAATGTTACAGAGTGACCCCACAAATCCCGCAACAGATCTCCGCTTTTCAAAAGACGCGAAGCGAAATTCCACGAACAACACACCACTCGCGTGCCTTCTCATCAGTAGTATCACAGGTTATACCAGTTATAATATTATAAATCGACTGTTACTCTTAAAATAGGATCTTGCTTTCTTCATCAGCTGGTTTACAGATGACAGGTCCGAATTCCTAACCCGAAAACTGGTTTTTAATGGTCATGTGTGATGCCGCATGCAAGTCGCTCACTTCAATATTGCTCTAAGCACGGCTCCGGCAGGAAAATACACTGGGATTTTCTAAGACCCGGAGGACAGCCAAAACGTTATTTAAAAAACCGGAATGCGTCAGTTGAATCATGCAGAACCATTCGGGCCACTCTGAATAAATCAACCATTTGAAGCCCTCAGTGGGGAATCGACCAAATCACCATTTAGCATTTTTGTCGTTTCTCTACATCTCCTTATCTTCGTGTTCTTTCCGAATTCAGTTAGCCAGTGTCGTGGTAGTCGGGATTCCTTTGAAATAGACTGCTAGGGGACAATTTTCCAAACAAAGGCAATTAATTTACAAGGAACATATTCAGTCTGAGACAGATTTTTCCTCTAAGCTCGACATGACTTGCTTAAGCTCGAACACATTACAGATCGGCCACTCGTGGCCAAACGGTTATGTCCAAACTAATAGTCGGGAAGTGACATATCTGAGGCTTCCTGGAGTTTCTCGGGGTGCGCGTTGCTAATGTTCTTGAGGAAGGGTGGGACAAATTTGCTCCGCTTCTTAGCCTTTCCGCATAGATTGGCTCCACTTGGAGGATGAACTATTCACAACGTTTCCCCATTCTCCTTAACTAAAAGCTCTAGAGTTTCGTACACGAAATGCAAGAATTTGCTTTAATACTTGGTGTTGGAAACGGTGTCGGCGTTTAAAACAAAACTTTCAATTTAGGCATAAATAAACGACAGTTTCAATGTAACGTGAGATCCTCTGTGTGAACACGAGTCCTGAATAACAGGGGAGCCATAAGTGAGACCCTCATGTTTATTTACCAGCCCCCTTTATGGACCAACGAATATTGATTTGAATAAAATAAAAATTCGTCAGTTGACGCAAGAAGAAAAATTTATCAGCTAAATTACTAGTGTAACGGTGATACTACTGATCGGGAGGCACGCGAGTAGTATGTGTTGTTCGTATAATTTAGCTTTGCGTCGATTAAAAAATGGAATTCTGTTGCTTTTATTTGACCGACGAATGATTGGAGGCAATGAATCTCCAGAAGACTCGTTCGGGAGAAGATCTGTGTCCAGTTTTTGTAACTAAGATGCCGATTCGAGTTTTGCTTCCATGTTCAATGGTCTGTAACCGGTCAGTTGGCATTTCCGAATAAATAACTCCGCGGCGAAGGCCTTCTTCCTTTCATTTGGTGCCGTGACCAGGATAAGGATGAAAGATCCCGGGCCGCACCCTTTGAGGGATGTTCGAACCTTCCGGGAGGACTTTGAGGAGGTGGCGGAGGCTGCCGGGCTGGAGACCGACCGGGGTAAGTTGGCATCGCTGAAGACCCTCCTCAAGGGCCGGACGAAGGCTGTCCTGGATGCGACCAGAAGAGTCCCTCGGAAGATGGACTGGGCCGCCGCGAAGGAAGTCCTTGAAGCAGAGTTCGACAC
>NW_008751861.1:285874-286582 GCF_000715545.1 Opisthorchis viverrini | reverse complement strand
ACATCGTGCTGATGACAGAACACCTGTCGCGATGGATTGAGGCGGCCGCCGTGCCGAATCAGCGGCCGGCGACGATCAGCGGAGTGGTAATGCATCACATCGTGGCCAAACATGAGGCGCCAGAAATGATCCTAAAAGATCAAGGGCCTTGCTTCGAGAGCGAAGAGTTTCGTAATTGCTTGCAGAAGCTGGTTATCAGACGACTAAGGACAGCACCATACCACCCGCAAACAAATGGCCTGACCGAACGCAACAACAGAACGATCAAGGAATGGCTTGCGGCCAAAGGAGGTGATGGGAAACGAACTTGCCAATGGTGTTGTCAGCTCATCGTGCTTCCACGCAGTCAACCACCGGCAAGTCCCCGTTTGTGTTAATGTACGGGCGACATCCGCGCCTTCCGGTCGATCAGGAAATTGTGTTGTGGCTGGCTACACGCTTGTCCCCCGAGGAGTCAGAGGACGAAAGAAAGAGAGCTCGAGAAAATTTGACTAGGCAGAAAACGGCAAGTAGAAATATCCGAACGTTCCCCATAGGCACGAAGGTCAAGTGGAAGGATCACCAGAATTCTGGAAGGAGTGGACTGGGGTCGCGGAAGCTGGGCAGTCGATGGCAAGGGTCGTTTGTCGTCACCGACCGCCGGGGGAACGTCTATGCCATTCAAGATGGTCGGGGATCGAAAGTAGTGAATGGGACACAGCTTTGCAA
>NW_008751861.1:262943-284638 GCF_000715545.1 Opisthorchis viverrini | reverse complement strand
GTAAATTTCATTCAACCTTAAACTTAATTTTTCCCACGGTTCTCAATAATTGCCGATGGCCTACAGCACTGTTTCTGAGGCTTGTGAGGCATGTATCCCTATTTTGAGTAATTAGCATCGCCTAATAACCCGATTTTGAAGGGCCACCATATGTGAAATCATCAAATTCGGATTCAGAACAGTATGTGGCCACCCTTAGATACTAGTAACCTCGAAAGTCAATTATTGTGACCTTTGGTTTTACCCCTCAAATAGGCACAATCCGAACATGGCGACGAGAATTCGCAAACGCATACACTTGTCATCAAGTACACCATAATTTATGGTCAGGTTTATGCCTTTTGCTACAATAAGCTTCATTGTTTCTAATCTCTGGCTTATTTGCTTAAAAAAACATTCCATTACACCATCTCTTCAGCTTCATTGTGATATATCTTGCGATTAATGTTAGATTCAAATCGGTTGACCTTTCCGGTGGTAGTTCCCTGTAGTAGTATCCCAGTGAATTCAGACCAAGTCGCAGCAATTCCAAGCGCGCTTCACGGTCGCCCAAATGAACAGATTGAAGTTGTCACTAAATAGGCTTATGTGAATACTGACAACTTCATCCCGGAAATCTGTAACGACCCAGTTTGAACCTTCACACGAAGCAAAAGTCGAGTAAACTAATTAGGGCCTGCGTTGTTTCTATCCGTACTGTTTCCTAACCTGTTACCCAACTGAGGAAACTCATTTTTATGTTTCCCCGGTAAATGTGAGACACTTAAGAGCACTGCTGTAAATGAGTCGAAAATTTTAATGAACCATACTGGACAAGTGTTTGGCCACAAAATGCATCTGAGTTGGATTCGCTCTAACCTGCTTTGCCATCCCCTCCAAGACTTGGTTGTATGTAGCACACTCTTCCGTTTTTCGGTAATCGAAACTGTAGCCACTCGAATCAGTGTGCCTACACATTGATACACGATTTATAGCTGCTATACTGGATTGAAATTTTCACCTGCTGTGTGACTGCCAATTTAGTTCAGATAAGTGGAGGCACCGGATGCATCCAACTAAAGGGAATTAGAAGCTGATGGGAAGGCTCAAAAAGCGGTTAGTGACACTTCTTAGCCACGCATCGAATTTCAAGCACGCACATTTTTCGAAAAACATCCCAGTCAAATTTTCTAGTGAACGTTACTAATTTTTTCTACTTAGTTGATTTTTGCAACTATTCCACTGCAATCTAGTGTCATTGGTCGTTGACGCAACGTTTACCAGACCACCCGGTTTGGTAATACAACACTTGACTGTGTATAAGATTGGTAGTCCTGTAAATCTGATTTCCTTACCGCTGGGGCTGAATCAACCTAGCATCAGTTAAGACTAACTCTGTGGTCTACTTCAAATTCACGTGATACCTTGAGACATTTTCTACTAGCATATATTGACGTGTTGATTTATCCTTTGCCGTGTGGCTTGGAACATCGTGGCTGGAATACTTTACTTACTATTCATCATATTAAAAACTCGGGCGTTTGCAGGATAACAGTGCCTAATTTAGGCAGACTTATCTAAAATAGATTAGAGGAATAAATTATGCCGGGCAATGTTTGCTGCAGTTTAAAACAACAAGGGCGTTTAGTGGTTCTCCAAAACATTTCGCCCGTTAAGTACTATAAAAACACAAGAGAATTTACAAACTAAGCACGATGTTACGGTTTACTGTATCACTAGCATATCTCAAATCACTCCTATAGCCAAATGGCATCACAAGTCACCGCTTGGTGAGAATTTTCTATCCATTCTTCCGTAGCGATTGCATTTGCATTCATACTAAAGCGTCAGAAAAATGTGCGTTGTGCACGAACAGATTGAAATTTAACTTCTAGCTGGAAGAACTCATTTTTATGCCGCGCATATTACTCGATATAATTATTCCTACATAAACATTAGCCCGAATTCTAGAACAAGCGTGGCAGTTGACTAGATTTCTTCTCACCGGTATTCTTAACCGAGTCTCCGAACCGTTTCTCTTGTCATGCCCTCCAGAGAGTCCCTAGGATTTTGTGTGAACCAACAAGTAAAGATAGCGACCACTTTTCCAAGTCCTCCAAAACGCTTCTAGTTCTCAGGTTGCCCATGTAATATGGGAGATCATGGACATTTTTTCTTCATTCACAGCGTCGAAAACCAAGTCAAAAAGTGAGGAAACATCTAACGCCAAAATTGGTTTTACACATTCTTTTACTAAGTTAATTACCAAATTATCCAGGTCAGAAACTTTTCAGGTTGTCTGTCCGCAGGTACCATATGCTAAGAAACTTTAGCCCGATTCACTAATGCCCTTTTTAAAGCTTTTCAGTTAGTGATTGTGCTTTTGGTTCATCACCTGAACTTTCTACCATCAACTATGTTCTTTGGTCTGGTACTTTTGATTATCAAACTGGTTGATGAATCAGATGTGCTTTGCGCAATAAAATTGGCCGCCAACTTTTGGTTGCATTCGAAATCTTCTTCAGTTACTCTCACTGATAGTTAAGCTCTCATTAGGGATCGTTTTCGTAGAGTAGGATGCTTAGCTGTACTTGGCCACCAATTTACAAAAAAATGGTCCCCACGTTACAGTGCAAGACAGTACATTTCATCAGGCTACCAAAACATGACTTAGGGAGAGGAATAGTCTGACTTCTGGGAAAAAATGGAAAATTCCACCACCAAAGAATGGATGGCCACTTCACTCAAATGCACACTAGAGCCCAACATAGCCTTGCAAGTCTTCAGCATAACACAGTAACTACTCAGGAATACTTCTGCACCTTCACCAATCACTTCTACACTGCTGATTGGATTAAATAATAATCCTGCTTCAGCTAACTGGGAAACGTAAGTCTCCGCTCAAAACTCCGGAGACAAACAGGCACCGGTGCACATAAGTCGCGTTGGATGATATACTTAGCAAGCACTGGGGTACTATAGGACACCTGTTTGGCGTTCACTTACTTCAGGAAAAAATATATTGATAACTCCAGAACGGACACATATGTAAGCGCGGAATCATTGAAGATCACTTTGCCATAAATGTGGCTTTGAATTGATTTAGCCTAGAAAAAAAAGTCAGGTGGCCCTTAAGATGGCTGTTGACATATGCAGCCCTGAAGACCACATAACCGGGAACTGGGTGGACCCAAATTTTTTTAACTAAGGCTCATTCAAATTAATTGTTCTCAGTTATGACATAACCATGCTAAAAATCTGATAACCGTCTGATCATAAGCTGGATGGTCAATCATGCTATTCAGTGGGGCTGACTAAGAGCGCCCACTTGTTCCCTCGTAACAGATGAATTCACTAATGAATAAAATGACAAAAACGAGAAATGGCAAATGATCCATCAAAGGTTGTCTCATATTTTCTTGCGAGTTTATCATATACCCCCCGCGTTTGATGCTAATATGTAGTCGCAGCGGTAGTTACAACATCGCAACTAGAAAAATTTGGGATATTAGTGTTGAGCCAAAAGCCACATGACCTAAAATCTTCAAACGCTGCCGTGTATCCATTAGTTTTGGTTGACCAATGGCGAACTAATGTATCACTAACCTGAAATGCTTCAGTGTAAAACGGCAAACGAACTGACTGCTTTTGCTGCTCTCACTTCAGAAAACCTTGTCTATGAAACAGTTATACTTAAAGCACCTTTTTTTCCTGAAAACAGTCAGAATGTTGTAACACGATTTGGTTTTACGGCCAACAAATTTGCCAGAATGGCTCCTACTCCCGTATTCTGAATGCCTAATTGATCATTGCTTAATCAGTGAAGGATCGGTGTTGAACACTGATGTCATACTGTCGATGATGATGATGATGATGATGATGGTGAGGCGTTACCACCCAACTGCTGCAGAAAGATGCTCCAGAGTATGTTCTTGAGTAGAAAGCAAGTCTAATTGGTTTGTGGAACATTTTCCGTTCTGCATCAAATGCGAGACAATGTCCACATAACCTGCCGACTTCGTTTCTGCAAACTAGCGATGACTGAAAGTGATGATTAAAATCTCGATCTGTCATGTCCACTTACGTGTTTCCGTATGGGTCTGAGGTGAACTTCGGAGAACGTTTGTTCACCTAATCAGTACGTTTATCTCGGAACACTGAGGTAATCAGATTCGACCAATAGTAATCGGATATGTACCGGCTGAAACAATGAGCTCTACAAAAAATCCAAACGTGCCAGTTTCCGACAGCAAGCAAAAAGTCGAAAACGATCTCGTCTGTTGCTAGTCCCTTATTGGAATGTGGTCAGCGATTCATCTAGAATAGTGCATTCGAGGTCTTCATTCGCGTAGCTAACGGAGAGCTGCTTTGATTTTGTCCTCTTCCGGATAAATGCTTCTACAAATTTACAGCTAAACAATGATAAATTCCTAGACTTCAATTTTTCCAAGTGACAAGTACAGTGCAGAAATATAAACAGTAGTCCACCGAACCTATGTACTCACTGCAAGTAATATGTTGAGTGTAAAACGACTCGATGTGATGCCCAGGCTCCCAGTTTTCTGCCGGAATTATTTGTCTATCCTTACTTTACGTGAGGTGTGTATGAACCCAAAAGTACTTGGCTCAGTTAGCCACGTGACCGATATTTGTTTTTGGGATCCATGTTACTGGTGAACGATAAAATCGTTCCTTAAAATATTCTGTTGTCTTAAAAATACAAAGTCACGGATATACGGCCCACCACGCGATTTCCCCTCTTTGAATGTCCCATAATTTCTTCGTCAGCCGTGCAGTCTCACAGTGCACAAACCTACTTATAACCTTTTAACTTGTGCGCACGACGAGCAAGAAATATGATGGTTTCAAGTTTGGGTTCATGCGTCCGCAGGCGTCAGTTTGGTTCTGGCATTATCAGTGTCATCTTCGATCTCGACCGTCAGCTTCATCCAACTGGTCACCCCATGTCCAAGTTTCCAAGATCGACCACTCGTGTCCCAAAGTTTCCCTTCGGAAATCTTGCGGGCGCAAAGATTTGTGTCCCTGTAGATCGCAGAAACAATGCCCTCTACTCATTTCTGAGGTGTTTGAATTTCCCTCTTCATGTCTAATCAGACGCGCATCATATGGTTCGCTAACTAAACTATCGCTACAAAGGAAAATACTCAACTTACTGTGTTTTTTAGTAATCATTCCGCCCACATGAACCCTGATTACAGTTTCGGAGGGCATTAGCTCCAGTTGCGTCAAAAACCTACTATTCACGGTGCTGAACATGCGAAATGACTTGAAGCAATAGGTTGCTTAATATCACTGACGGCAACGGATTTTCACCGACTGGACGACTAAGGAGCGCAACATTACCTTTACTTTTGGGTTCTTTTGAAGTTTCGGTATAGTGTTGCTATTTAGTGTGCTGAATGTCACATATTCACTCAGCTTTGCTTGAAGTAACTTTTCGGCCATAAGCATGTTGGCACGGAGCTAGCATGGTGTCGTATACGTGGAAAACTTGGCTGATGGCAATGGTACGGGATTAGCACTAAGAACAACGACTGCGCTGCGGATACAGTACATTCTCCGCACAGTAGAACACAGCGCTGCTCCCCAACATTAAAACCCGTGATCATCCAGCTCAAATTCATAATAAACTTATTGCTGGTGCCGAGTCACAGGCGTTGGCCGGAGTACTTTTCGATCCACGTGAAGGATCAACATTTTTTCTAGGTTCTAGATGAGTTGAATCAGTTATAAGCCCAGCGGAGGATGTCTGAGACGCTGAAAACTGTATGTAGCGCAGCAATGACACTCGAGAAATCCCACAGCATGAAGACTTTACTGATGACCTCATTTTGAACTTGAAGTTTGGTGCTCACGTTATGTTAGCTAATGCAGCATAGCGCACCAACCAAAGTCAAACCAGTCACATTTTACTGGGAACCACATTATCCACGTGTAATGTTAGAGCAACAGCAACCGAAATGGTGCAGGCCAATTTTTGATGACCACTTTCCAACATATACTACAATGCTCCCAAATTCATCACTTTTAGAGGACGTTCATATATACCAGGGTACGCAATCCCGTCACTATCACTGTTACCATGTTCACGAGTTATAATATTGTTGTATCATATCGCATGCTGGTTGGTCGTCCAGTTGTTTTCTACTGCACGCTAACTCCTTTCCTCATGATTCTAAAGCTATAAACGCATGGGGAGTACTAGATGAAATCTGGAACTACATTATTGGCCTAGGGAGTTGATTACGCATTTGTGGAGCATGGGAAAGTGATAGGCAAACCGAAACGAAAAGTGTCCCCAAATGAAAGGAAGTTTACACAAATTTGTCGACACTGGACTATTAAACCTGCCTTGCCCGGACACAACTTTCGAGTGCAGTTCTTGATTGCTAAGGGTTGTCGACTGAGCATCATAAACGTGATGAAAAAGTGAGATACAGCACCGAACACAATCCAATCAAAAGTAAAAAAATCCCGCTACTGATGTAACAATGAATATCACTGATGAAGCATGCGATTGTTCTAAGGTTGGTTGCTAAACTCCGCTTCGCATCTGACGGGTGAAGTTCAATGCGAAAAGTTTTAAACCAGTTTTGCAGTATTTGTTTACTATTGTAAAACAGTTAATGAATATCCAGAAAAGTTCAGTAGAATGCGTGAAGTTGTTCAGTCTTTAAAGACTATGTGCGTTGAGATGTTTCCTTTCTTGTTCAGTGACTTGTAGTTGCGTACTTCACGTTTGCTATTAAACGATTTCGCAGCGAAGGTCTCTCGTTCTCTCCACTAGTAGGAAGCCGAATAACACACGGATAAGAAAATTTTCAGATAAGCCATATTATACCGTTTACCAGTCGGTTCAGACCAACTAATACCGTGGTCCGTCAAGGTCTCTAATCTAGATATCTTTCAGCGAGTGTTTGAAAGAACGCAGAAGCGTTTATTGGTGTCAGTCTCCATTCAACTGGTAGTTCAAAGTTTATTTTAAATTTACATTTACGATCTTGACGCAGGCAATATAAACTAACACGTTTTGTATAATTTCAGGTGGTCTTCTGGAATGTTTTGTTGGTTTGGACATCACCAGTGAACCTCATTCATTTTCACTCCTTGATGAGGAAATGATCTTACTGTTTATCATAGAAGAAAAAAAATTATTTACAGAGTTATGATGAACAATAGTTTGTGGTTCGATGCAGGCTAGCTTGTCCAAAATCAGGTTGGTGGACACATTAGTGCCAGAATTAAAAATAATCAAGGTCCGTATGAATGTATCAGATCAGCTTTTTCATTGGGAGAAATGTGAGGCAATATTCCGCTTCCTCAGTTTGGTTAATTTAGGTCTAAGCTCCATTTGAGTACGACTGGAAGAACACCAGCCACTTTCTGAGTTCCTTGGTCACCAGAAAGTACTGTTAGGCTACACATTTACCACATCAGTCTGTGCAAATAATATTTTGCACCCTTCTGAAAGGGTACAATCGCTCTTGATGTCACAGAATAACGTAGTACACGTTAGCTTACATAAGCCCGTTGGCACATACGAACAACTAACATCAGAGGCGTTTCACAATACCACAGAAGAGTGGCACCAGGAGTGGTAGAGTAATTTCTTTCTCCGCCTATCCTACAATAATGACATTACGTTCGAATGAATCGAGTTAACTAGGAAATTGACACTTCCAAAAGACTACAGAACTATCGGTACTGTTGACAACAAGGAATTGGTCCCCCTCATCACTGGAAGCTCAATCCAGAATCATCTGAGGCGTTTGGTTCCTGTATCAGGACAGTCCCATTAGGAAACCAGACTTATAATTGTAAATCCACTTGGAAGAAATTATAAAAGACGTGGTCGGATGCCAAACAGCACGGATGGTAACCATATTATAGTGCAAGGTTTATTTTGTACAAAACTGCTCAACAATTCCTTTCATCTCAGGAAAAACGATACAGAGCAGACAATGTCATCACACCTCGAGTGCGGTTAAACAAGGTTAACTGTTACGATAAGGATTAACAGCTTGACATCCATCTCTGATAACTGCTCCAACTAAGTACGTTACTGTCATCTGATAAAAACCGAGCCAGATGATCATTAACCCCAAGACGACGAGTTTGCACACTGCGGAGCGTCTTCCAAAAATATTCCCACGCAAGATTTCTAGCCATGACCATCAAGGCTAACAGAAACCATCCTTTGATGTGCTGCTTAGAGCGATCTTTCAAACACACACTCCTCAACAACCTGTCTATAACCGATCCGGCATTTTTGGGAGAATTTAGTCACTCGTTTTTCGTTTATGATGATACGAATGCATGTCGGTGAACCACCAACTGTTTAATGGAACGGAATGAATGCCATCCGTGGCATACAAGTAGAGAATGATACGGCCCAATGCGCTTAAAAATGCATTTGCCTGATGAACCTTGAGAAGGCGAAACCGATCCAGGAATTTTCAGCATCCTTTTCAGTAGTTTCCTTTGTGAAAATAAACGAAGAACTGCTTCGAGAGTCCCACCAACATTTTAGCAGAGATCACATACAAAAACCCTAATTTTATTAAGCGGCAGGGCCCAACGACAAAAACGAAACACATGCTGAAAAGTGACTTGAGAGGCGGAAGCCGGACACAACGAACGAGTCAACACTGATTCTACGTGGACCCGAATTCCGCTCATATTTAAGCCAAATTGTGGTCCACGTATTCAACTAACCGCAACAAACACTTGATATGGCACCTGGAATTTACGTTACAATATTATCTGATAGAACCTCTGTTAGAACATCATTCGCTGGCTTTCCTAAATCTACTCACCTAAAAATAGAACTTCCTAAACCCCTTCCAGAGTACGTTACCTCAATACGCAGTCAAATTGCCAGACAAATTGCTGCTCAGCAGTTTAAGATACATCCCCGCGAAATCGTCGTTCCGCAAACCCCAAACCGGAACTTCATAAGCCCCACCTTCATCTGAAAACTATGGAAGTTTCTAGGAACAAGTTCGATGTAACTGGCGTTATAACCTTAACTAAGGATTACTGCATTGACATATTACACGTCCTTTTTCATCGTCCTAGTTTTGACTCAAACAGATGCTGAGACATATTCCATTAGTATAATCCCCGGCCGTATCACCGGCACGGAGGATAACAAACTGCCGACATCCGGATGGATCTGCTGCCAGGTGAACTGGTCAAAGTATTGTTCATGAACAGCTGAATTTCCCAGAGAAATCATACGGGAGCGAGAGTCCCCAGCCG
The DNA here is from genome assembly GCF_000715545.1 of Opisthorchis viverrini. Lineage (NCBI taxonomy): Eukaryota > Metazoa > Platyhelminthes > Trematoda > Opisthorchiida > Opisthorchiidae > Opisthorchis > Opisthorchis viverrini. Next base: position 275,377 of record NW_008751861.1, on the reverse strand, counting down.
ATCCGCAAGTGTCCAAAAATCAAAATTCCCTTTGACATTTAGGAAACAATGCATTTAGGTGTTTTGATCCTGTGTTAGTAGAAGTTGTGTTTTTTGTCTCTTAGCCACACAAACCATGAATGCCTTGATATAGTGCACAAAAACTTTAGGGGCAGCTGATCCTTCCTGGCACCAAAATTTGGGCCCAACGTTTTCTTGAAATTTCGACGATGGTGAGGATTTCTTCTTCGCTGATCCTCTTTGGTTGTCTTAGCCCAGTATTGCCGATTTGTTTTTAGTCCACATCATTCCCGGCAGAGAGTTTGCAGGAACAAAATTGTCACAGCACATTAGGTGCATTGGCTGAATTGATGGCTTCGACGTATATGCTTCAGCTCGATTTTAGTTGCACCTGAGACCGGCTGGAGACTCAGTATGAGTCTCGTCAACTAGGGACCTAAACCGTCGGCTATTCATCCGATTTTACTGGTTCCCTAACTAGGTGCTGGCCTTCTGGGAGCTGGCAGGTTCGACAGTAGGTCATTTCCTTCTTCGGTGACCAACTGCATGTTCCATTTTCTTCTAAATAACCCAGATTACAGAGATTCTTACCGAAGGTTGATTAGCACTTTGATTTTCGTCTTCTTTATAGAAACTGGGTTGGAAGGTTTCCATTTGATTTAGACATGAAAAATGTATATCATTACAACATCTACATTACTGAAAGACACTGGAATTTTCAAGGAGCTGCAGTTTGTCTGAATTTTCCCCCTGAGTTTCACCACTAACAAGCTTGTTTCCTATATTCTTTTGACAACCATTCTTATGTGCACACAAATTTGGCTTTGACAGGAGACTCGGGTGAAATAAGCTGAATCTCTTGTCCAAGATTCACTCCAACTGGATATGCAACAAAAGGCCACCCCATGTTTCATTTGGTACAACATCCAACGTATTGCAATACATGGTCTAAATGTAACACACTGATCATGAGTTTGAGGGTAACAGCGCCCATCTGATGAACCCCAAGATGGGCGAATTTAATCACTGGTTGTCGAATAGCTTTAACATAATAAGAGTAGTGTGTTACGTTCAGGTTTACATTCAATGTTTTGGTTAGCTATTGTTTTGCTGAATACCTTAGGCACTCGTGAATTAAACAAAGAAGCAAATGCGTCAAATGGCGCTCTCTCACTTTAAGTGAGTAGTATTTTGATATTCTACCTGTGGGTGTTCTGTTTTGATGCTCTCTAAGCTGAAATACCATGAAGAATTGCTGGGTAGTGAAGTCGTTAATGCCGACCATAGGGGTGCATGCAGCCACAAATTCGGCGAAGTGAATGAACTACTAATTTTGCCCTCTCAATTCAGCACGTTGCTATTTTCAATTACTATATATTAAGTACCATACACAATATATTATATAACACTATAATTAGTCTCTAGTTTGATAGAAAAATTCGGCATTCATCAGTAAAGTGCACAAAGTCATCAAGAGTGATATGTCGACATCTTGTAGAGCAAGGTTGCTGAAGTAACACTTGTGGGTTTTCTCTTTACAAGTATATAATTGTTCAAAGTAACTACCGACTCTTTATTTCTTCCAAGTTTCAAAGAGCATCTACCGCAGTAAGCCGAAATTTCTGTCCCATTTATGGAAAATATATCTTAACTGATCTTACAACACAATTTTCTGCTGATTTTGCTGATGCATTCCTGAAACTAATGTATGGAGAATCGGTTAATTCATATGGTTGCAAATCACTGAAATAAATCTGCCTAAGATTAAGACGAAAGCTATCGCGTTTTAAAATTTTCTCTTGTAATGGACGTGATGTTCTCCTGGGCTTGTACATCTCTGGTGATGTCAGAGAAATATCCGGGAAATAGTTCCAGGTCATGGCTGAACTTTCTGTTCACAGGAAAGCAGAGACAACAGTGCTAAATTAGCTTCCTTTCAATAGTTGTCCGAACCGTTTCCGAGGCACCGGCGATGGTCCGAGTTCTCTTTGCTTTTTGACTGATGTGCAAACTAGTTGCGTATAGTTTATCGTCAATGTGACAATGCAGCAAGGTTCTGAAAGTCGATTAGGTGGATATTCTTCAAGTCTCAAAAATGCTGCGTAAAATTTGTCTTGACTATAGCAAAAACAGCCACGTTGATGAGGAGGTTTTACTCAATTTAATCGCACATATACAAATTAATCACCTGGAACCCAGTTGAATCTCTTGTTCAGTTGATGGCCTGTTTGACTGGTCAGACCAAGCAGCTGATGAAACAACCTTCAAAACTCTAAATTTTGAGTGTCGAGTAGAAAGCATAGTCAAGTAGAAAGCATCTCGGTGCAAAGGCACTCGCACATAGATACACAGTGTTTGCGCAACAAAAAAAATGCACAATCCCCAAGAAGTAGTAATTCAATCACGCAGACTGATTATGAAATGTAACATATTTTAGTGGTTGAGGACGCCAGACGGGGTAAGTATTTTCTGAAGTAGAGAAAAAAGTTGACAATTCACTTCTACAGTACCTGTGAGAAATCGTTGAAAATATTACACTACGTTGTACTTCCCTCATTTGTCCTGTCCCTATGACTCGCTTTAGTTTTCCTAGAGGACAATTTCCATGTCACTTTCCACGTTTAACTCAGCGCTGCATCTCTAGACGAGGAAACCTCTATATTTACTAATTCTCTCCATGACGTTTCTCACCATAGCGAATCTATCTTCTAAAGAGACTTCAGTTTCCTAGGACACTCCTCTTTCCCCTAGAATACAATGGGCAAAAATGGAACAACAGTGCTCTCGTTCAGCGCATGGTACTGCCGATTTCCTTTTAATGCAGCCTTGGCTCTATTTCTTTTACCGTATTCCGCGGAAGACCTCTGGACCGTTCACTCAGCTGAACATTTCTGGGATACGAATGTTTTTACTTTTGTTTTGTTATTTGTTCGATTCTTCTCCTACGCTGTCTTTTTTCCAAAAACATTTTCAGGTTTCTTTGTTAACGGTGATGTTCTGAGATTCCTTTCAGAACATCTTCCTTATATTGCCTGCTTTTACCTAGAATGACTTCAGAAAGGTTTTTATTCCAGGCTGAAATTTGTTTCTTAAAAAACTATGTCAAGTTAGTTTGTTTTAAAATCTGAAACCTAATTTTGTGCGTTTCTCGTGATTTTGCGTTTTTTCCTGTCAATCACCCTGGCCTACCTAGGAAAGCTTGGCATGAAATGTATCTATCAGGAAAGTCTCAGTTTTTCTTTCAGTCAGAAGTCTCTCTTCCTAAATGTGTTCTGTTTTACTTCCCCAAAGATATTACAGCGTATTATTATTAGGGCGTCCTATCATTCTCATTCCTCCTTGCTAAAATAACCAAAGTCTGTATTTATTTCTTTATATATTTATTTATGTATTTTATTTATTTGCTGTATTTATTCATCCATCCATCCACTTGCCCATTTTTGTATCTGTCGATTTATCTATTTATCTATCTGGTGATCCACTCATGCATCCATTTGCCACCCCATTCATTGTCCACTCATCTATCTATATTTCCACTTGTCATTCTTGCTTCGTAACCTTCTTTCAATGTTTCGAACTCGAAGGAAGGAACACCATACCAGTGGACTACTACGATGGTTTGCAGAGTGGTCTCCTCCAAGAAGAACATAGCCTTTGTGAATATTTTGTCAACCTTTGAAAGTGGTCTAGCTCTGAAGAAGATTTTCCATTCCAGTAGCAAAAACCAAATACTTACGTTCCGGCAAACTCATTAGGAGAGCGCCAACCAATCTTTTGATTAAAGCGCTGTATTTCTCTTTTTACGTACCTAGTCGGCAATGAAAAAGATAGAGAAGGTAACGTTTTACATAATCTAATCCTCGAATACTTGAGTTTCGAGCCTCTTGTGGATTATGAAACTCCATCTTATAAAACGTTGTCCACTTTGCAGACGCAGATGCTAAGATGCTAATACATTGTAAGTTTCCGCTAAGATTTTATGCTTTTCCATCCGTAGGGCCGGGTTATTTGAATACGCCCCAAAGATACCTTAAAATAAAAATGTTGATGCGTCTATACTGTCTCAGAAAGGACAGGCAGAAACAAACTACTGGTTGGGGGCCATCCAGTTTGAGAATAACCCATATAAATCGTTGAAAAGAGGCCACCAATTTTTGTATGGGTATACTACTTGCATTGAATAAACCATACTACTTATTTCATATAATTTGATAATCCACAGTTACTAAATGTTCACTGTTATTCAGACGGTGCTTCAATAAACGTCCTCAACGTATCACGTACTTTAACTGAGTGATCGCTCTTCTGATCGATACATGAGGGAAATTGCATTCAAACTTTCCATTAAGTTCAGAGTTCATTAAACAGTTGTGACCACGCGTTGGCGTAGCATTTAAGTACATTGCTACTGTCTGAAAAAATCTTGAACTCAGTGGCCGTTTTTCTTTCCAGGCCACCGGTGATACATTCCCCTTGACTCATCAGTTTTATTTCACTAAGACACTCTGCAGCGAATAAACATATTTTGTTTGAACGAAATGAATTTACTTTTATTAAGCTGATATTCTTGAGGACTCTGACCATTACTGAGTGGTCAAATGGTGATATGTACTTAATTGTCATAATCGACACAGGGAACCCGAAAATACCCAGCGGGATACCTGAGGGTAAATCTGATTTACACCGATAATAGTTTTCCATTTATTCAAAGTGTACTCATGACACGTCCAGAAGATTCATCATCTTTGTTGGCACACAGGAAATTTGTGGAAGTCGCAGTTTTTGAAGTCTTTTGAACGAAGAAATTGGAAGTTTTCCTTCGCAACATCGGCCAAATCTGACACTAAGTACTAAGATTTGCAGTTCTTCACGTGCCCACAAGGTGGAATTTCACCTATCACTTCTGGTCAGGATGTGCCGCGACTTTGGTGTAGGAAATTGAAGAAAACGCTCGTTATTTTCCGAGATTTTTCAGTCAAACTTCAAGCAGAATTTTTCGAGTTGATGTACTCTGTTATTTGTGATCACATGGTGATCAATAATAACTCCTATGGAACACCAAAAACATGTGCAGAAGGACACCCTAACACATGACTTTCCAGAAGGTCTAGCATGTAAGATGCTGAGAGCGAATACATACCGCAGATTACATCATTCCACGTAGATTTTGGAACCTTGCTCATAGCACTAAGAAACTTCGGCTGAGAAAGCTGTACAGGAAACTGTTTTGAATAAAATAATTACAACGTACGGTGGCATAGATAAAACGTTTCCTTTCCTACATCAAGTTATACCGCTACTCAGCTATATATCTGGGTCTGCGACAGGTTGTTCTTACTTTTCACAGTGCGTCTAATGATGCAGTTGTTTCTGAACTAATTTTACTCCGGTATGCACGTGCTGGAACTGCGACATCCACCGCGATAGAAAACAGAACTGAAACCCTATATCCGGGATGTGCTAGTACTCCCAATGTTTTCATTCTAAGTTTGAAGGTTAGTTCATTGAAAAACTGACTTCAAAATGAACTTCCAGTCGTTCTGATAAAGCTCCGATATGTTTTACTGGAACATACTTTCAAGTTTGGAAGTGCGGACGACGGAACTTAACTTGGAATCACTAACCATAATTCATTATCCTGACAGCGTCTTGAAATATTACAGTTTTTATCCATTCAAAGACATTTATAAGATGAGTAGATCGAGTTTTCCAAGCAGTGTTAAAAATAGTCATATCATACAGACAGCATCGTCAATAACATTTGCAAATGTGTTTCCTTTTTTTTTGACTAAAAAGTCCACTCCTTATCGGAAGAACGTAAGCTCAATTCCATTGTGCAATTTTTTGAATAACTTGCCCTAGTCTAGGGCGGTGGAAAATCTCCCATAAGCGACCTTTGGTAGCCATACTCTTAGACTATCAACATTTGTACATAGGACAACCGTCGTCGTCTGTTATACAGTGTGAGCCGACATTCGGAATCAACTGATTATTTTACAAAGTAAAGACCTTTGTTTCCAACCAGGTGTTTACTTCGACTATTTGATCCCCCTCTTATTTGAATGTACTCACAAAACACAGATGTTTCGTACTACCGAAAAGGCAAGTCAACATTTTTACGTTAGCGTTTATTAACCAATCGAATGGCAACATGTGCTCAGTCTGCTATTGTGAGCAGGATAGGATTATATGAACGGTGAACACTTCACACAACGATTTCAGCTCAAAAAACCACAACCTTTTTTCGTGCAAAAGTGTTGATTGATCATTCTCATTCCCGAGGACTGTAGTACTTTCCCCGTATCATGCTACTGGTTTGATTTCTAACAGCTAATTCCCCACAAATTTTGGAAATCACTCAGTAAATTATGACGCTGTCTGAAGTTGACAACCTTACTACTTTTATATTTCGCAGTAACTAACAACATTGAAAGCATATGAAATCCAGCTTTTGTGGTTTTGATTGAAGTTCAAATGATTTGTCTGAAACGGCTCGTTTCTGGATCGTAGCACATGTACTTACGTTGTGAACTGACATAACTCAATAAAGTTAGCTTGAACCCAATTTCCTTTTTCAACTAGATCTTTGGAACTGTTGTTTGGCCCAGGCCTTGACGTGGCAATGCAAAATAAAAACGCCCATGCTCCACTTCAGCAGTGTGGGAAGCATTCGTCACTGTGGATGCGGTCAACATTATTGTCCCGGCTCGTGGTTGGACATCTTAGTGGACGTGGCATGCCGTCGATTCCAGTGGCGAACTGTTCAGTCTATATAAAGCTCATTACTTGCAACACATATTGGTTATTTAATGTGAGCTTCACCAATGACATGCACTTGATCTTTCCGGTAGCGCCGTGCTTCAATATGTTGCTCCGAGTTGATTATCTTTTAGTAAGCGAAAGTACATTGTACTCGGATGTTGGCTCTAGAGACTTAAGGCTTTCTACGACAAACTGCTTCCTCTACCCTTTAGCGTTTTATAAGCGCCTATTTCCTCCGTAGTGGTGTAACATCCAAACATCAGGTTTCACTGCTAATGTACTACTGTTTGTGGTGATCATGACGGTGTTGCTGTTGATGATAATGATGACGATGATGACGGTGATTATGATAGTCACAGTTGGAGTAAAAAGGTATGTTTTCAAAAAATCCACGTGTATATTGGATGGATATCTCCTTGTTTGTGATGAGTTCTTCATACCTTCAAAATAATCCCTATTCTTTGTTTGAAGAGGTCACTGAATTTTACACAGCTTCATAAGTCTCTCGCAGTCGTTATAGTTTCCCTCCATACTGCAGCTTGTTAACTTGCGTTTTTCATCTGCATCATCCGAACCATTCAAAATCCCCAAGTCGGCTACGAAACACTTTTCTGCGTAATTTTCATATGAAAATTTAAATCGCAAGATTCTGTTGTAATTTTTGTGAAACGATGGAGGCAAAATCGGTGTTCAAGGGATCAGTTTGATTTAGCCATGCCAAAGCGACACTGGTTGTCTGGGGTTCATTTAAACCGCGAACCACCTATTTTTGTCGTTCACACTCTCGCTAAATTAACTAGAAGTCACGATGCTTTTCCATGGTTGAGCTGGTAGAGTAAACATCCATTCTGGGATGATGAGATTGCGGAAGTTTGTTAGGTCGAACACAACATGGTAACTAAGATTAAGAGAATATCAGAATTGAAACAAAAACTTTACTGGCCGATAGGAAGTGACGTCTCGTGGGTTTTCAGGACCAATAAAAAAGGCATGTGAGAGCGTAAAATTTTACAACTGGGTTCTAACTGCAAAGGACCTGATTGTTGTTTCCACTCTTGTGGGTGGACTGTCGGTTAATCATCACTGGTTAATCATCAGATAACATAACTCAGAGTGCTCTGGAAAGAAAAAAATATCCTTTTAGGAATAAAAGTCCCTACCAAAAGCCTAAATACAAGGTTCATTGTTCACTGCCCTGAAATGTGTTGAAACTCATGAGACGACAAGATAACATCTCCCTTAGAGTAGGCCAATACTGGATCCAAGTGTAGCAGTAGATGGTAAATCAAGTACCCCTCAGATCGAATTGAGTATGCCGACGATATTGATCTTTTTCAAAACGACCACTGAAAAACGCAAACCGATTTAAGATTTTGTGAGGTGCCGTTTGACCATCGGTGCCTCCGAAGCAATACGTGGGTCTAGTGGGAAGATCAGATTATTAATACCGGACTACGCCACAAAGATTTTGGGACAGCCCATTACTCTTCGATAGGTCAGTTGGTCACACTCCACAGATTCTTCTAGTTGGGTCGTCTACTTTGTACGCCAGAGGATTATTTGCTCGATAGAGTCCCTTTTGTCCAGCCGTTTGTTGAAGGTGACCCAGGAGCGGTCAATTCATGACTTGACAACTAAGCATGAAAGCCATTACCAGTCACCTCAGTCGAAGTCAAGGCAAACCAATGTTTAGTGCCCCTGACGGACATGGCTGTGTCACTCAGCGAATGGCGATCTTAAATCAAAACCATCGCCTCCGGCACATAGCTTTTACTCCCTCCCATACCGGGCAAACAAAACAGTCTGAAGTCTGAAGTTTATCGATTTGACCGTCGCCTCCAACCTGTGGCCATCATTCCCTTACTTTACTCGTCATCAGTAAATAAAACGGTACCAGCTGGTACAAATGAACCTCGTTGCACGGTCTGTTAACCAAAAAACTGAAATTAAGTGGAGTGAGTTGGAAATCACAGGCTTCAATCTCCCTGGAGTTTCATATGGTGCGCAAAATTGATGGATTTCATTAAAAATGAAGCTGTTTTATCGGTCTTCTCGGTTTTGCAGCATAAACTGTCCTGACTTACAGAATGAAATTCCCCGGGTTGAGGTGTTATAAAAAGGCATTAGTCTTCTTGAAAGAAACTACTCACAAGGTTGCTTGAAATTCTTCGACAGCCCACGACCATTTTCGCTTTACTTGCGACTCATTAAGTGGGTGCAATTCCCTAGTTTCTGTCAGAATTGTGTTCATCTTGATCCCGAATCGGACAGATTTCGACGAATACATCCATTTGCATATCAATTTATTTGTCACTGGTAGATCGACTGAAACGTTTGTTTATGGCGTCTCTCAACTGAGTGCCTTGCACAAAGGTTTCCTTATGTTTCAGTCGGTACCTGGTTCACCAGCTTCCACTCAAGTCTCTACTGGCCAAAATCTTGGGTGAGGGGACCAAAAAACTACTCTCCCGCGCACCGTCAATTGACATCTGCTGCATCGCCGAAACTCAGGTGCAGTATACAAGTACGGTAGTTGAGTATCCGGCAGCACTTCTGATGGGACGATACACAGCACAGCCGCCAGTGGTAATATAGTTACTGCTGATGTAGCCCGCACTTATCGATCTGAAGGTCTACCACCCAACTAGGTAACTGTAAACAGGCACTTCTGTATTCCTGAGCTATGCGCTTCCCTAAAACCCGCGCTCCTCGAAACCCCGACTTTGTCATGTCCATTTTGCACCAACTAACTCTAGCTGTGATTTATCTTCAGTCGAAAGCTAACTCCAGGTTCTTTGTCACGAAGAGTTCAGTTATGATTGTAAAAGCACACGATTTCAATGCAGGGGTGGAGTTGAGCTTGATACTCGCGCAAAGTAAGATATTTCACTGATCATCTCTTATTCCTTGGTGGAACTGGATTTAGAACCATTGATCACCGGTTTTGAACCTGGTATTTTGCTGGTGTTGAGCAACTTTAGAGGATCATATAACCACCGGCTACGGATATCGCAGGTGGGTGTTTTTACCACTGATCATTCCGCAGCCACTGGCTCATTTGGATCACTTAATCTTTTGATCGAGATTTCATCAGATTTTCCAAATAAACCCAGGAAGCGAGTTTGGCGACAAAAGCCTTTTGAGCCACCTTTTGAAGAGGCTTATAATACCACAATATACACTACTTTACGAGTGGCCTCCTCAGAGGACGTTTAGTGTGACTGGGATGAGCAGCATCAGGAAACTCTGTCTCTGGCGTTACCTGGTACATACGAGGAGCACAGTCTGATTGACGCAAGATAAAGTAGTCTCAATCAATATGAATATGAATCGTTAACCGGATAACATTTTTATGTACCTCAATATCCAACATTCTTTTTTCAACTCCAAGGCACTGTAAGGCACATTAATCCTGGACGTATGACCGATACAAGCATGGAAGTGACTAATCTTTGACCTCGCCGAAGTCTATGGAAGAGATTGTGAAAGATCTGGATAATGTTGGTGCGGCTTGCCTTTTAGATCCACACTCTGCACAGTTACAGACGCTACAAGAAATGGCTGCTAGTCCAGATCAATGACCTTGTTGTTGTCCCTTTCTGTTCAACGTCTGAGCGTCTGAAAGTGGAGCCACTCCAGAATGACTGTGGTAGTCTAGATTTTAGTCTCTCCCTTATCCACTTTTATTCCTTTCATAATAAAGCTTTGAAAACAATTCTGCTTGTGAGGCAGTGAAGCGTCTGTGTTGAACATTGATGTTGTGCTGCTGATTAGAATATGATGACGCATACACTGGGTCGTTTAATAAGGGTGAGCGAAGTAGGTACAACAAGTGATTTGAAATGGCTGCTGTGCGAAATTGTTGGCCTGGTCACTTAATGCACAGTTTTTTNAATTGCCTTTCTATTAATTTAAACTTTACAGCGACGGTAGTAGCCCAGGCGGCGACATAGATGAGCAAAAGTTGCGCAATATTGTAAATCAGACTGTTGGGTTCGTGACAAGCGATGATCAGTGGGAAGAGTTCAAGCGGCATTTACCATACACTGATACGGGAAGAATCAAATGGGGAAGATTTTTGGCCAACTTTAACCATCCGTAAGTGTTACGCAGTAACGATTGCATTGCGGTTTGATCATCCTCAGGACTATTGTTTTGTGTGACGCACAATCATTATTCTCTAAAAGCAAGCAGAACAGACCACCCATGGACTCGTTTAACTTGGCACCCTCCTTTGACACCTTCCTCAACCCCACCAAACGACACACACTTATTAGACGTCCTTACAGGGAAATGAGATAAAGGGTGAGAATTATGGCGAAGAAGTTAAGGTGAAATGCTTATCATGAGGAGTAACTAGGATCAGGCATACATGACAAACTAATGCCGGCAATAGATGAGAAAGAAAAGAGCGAACTAGATACTAGCTGGTGTTTGTGTTTCTAGTGCAATATACTGCGGTGCCTTGGTCGTATATCGCTACTGAGGCTACAATAATATACGCAGAAAGGAGTCGTCCACTTCGTTTAATCTGGGGTCACATGAGCGGAAGTGAGATCAACCTTTGACCCGTCAGTGGAATACAAGAAATACTATGAAACGATCGAGATCCTATGGGGTCTTCGTGCCTGGCTAAGGATGCTGCAGGGTCCTTACGCCAGATTACATTTTAATTATGGTACAAACGCTGCTGACAAGCAAACTTAACGGCTGTTTGAAAACGGGCTCCAAGAAATTCATTTTTCGCTTATTTGTCATTACTGAGGCACTATATTCTTTGTCGGTCAGTGTCTCCAAATGATCGACTCAAAAGAAGTAGTACCCACTCATGACCGAACGGTTGTGTTCATACTGTTAGCTGAGCAGTCCTAGATTTGGAACATACCAGAATTCCGTCATGACTCTCAATAAGAATGAAACCACTGTACAATGCTTCCCAGCATTTCATCATAGATTAATTTTAGTTACGCAACAAAATTTCCACTGCTGACTATTTTTTTACGAAGGTAGTCTGTTCACGTTTCTCAGTAGTCTTCTCTCGCCAAAATCCACATATAAGGCTAGTGAAAATTCTTTGGTTACCAACTGTCGATTTCACTATTTTTGAGGCACATTTGTAGGCACATTCCAGGAGGTTGCGTTAATCTCACGTTCCGGGTAAACATGAAATCATGCCCAATTGGTGTTAACGGAGGACTCAACTGAATTCCAAGTAAATCTCTTCTTTCCCTTCCTTACCCTTCCTCTGGAATTCAGTTGTCTCCTGTTAACGCCAACTTAACTTGCAAATGTGTGCGTCTAGTCGAGGCCGTCTTTTCAGTTAAGGGACATTGCCATCCACATAACATCAGTGGCAGCATTGGTTACTTACAGATTCAGAACGAATGCTGACAGTTTTCTGTTGCACAAGTGCCGGACATTCCTGATACACGAAAGAATCGCGAGAATATTGTTGAAGAGTTAGTGGGGCAAGCGCAACTACTGATCGGAGGAGGGAATCTGGATCTCCTGTGAAGCCAGTTGATTGGCGACAGTATCGCTATCATCCGTCATCAAAATATTAGGGCTTATTACGCGCCGTGATAAACTATATTTCATTTGAGAATCGATTACATTTAAGAATTCTTGTAAGCGATGCACATGTAAACCATGTAGAGTGCGGTGACGCATAG
>NW_008751861.1:253197-254095 GCF_000715545.1 Opisthorchis viverrini | reverse complement strand
TGTACCGATATACGTACGAAACTCACTTCAACTGTATGTCATCTCCTCAAAATACACTCCTCCCGTATGATGAACCTCATAATCCGCCTTCTGCAGCGAAGGAAGGGAAAACAAAACAAAGCCAACGGCAGCCGTTTAAATTCAAATTCCGCGCCCACAGTGGACTCTGAGTTCCTTTAAGCAGCTTCCAAGAAAACTGCGGCAACGTATGGGGATCTTGAGCGCTTGAATAATTACCATTCAATGCTAAAATGTTATGTTGAAGTTTCCTTTTCTGAAGCACGGTTTCAGATAAATTGCGGATTTGCGACTAGGACGCGGCAGCAAAGTCACTGGCAGGCATTACGATACGAAATCGGCACCCACAGGTGACTCCGAGTATGTTTAAACAACTTATGATAAAAATGAGGCCGCGTGGAGAGATCTAAAGGGCCCGAATAATTACTATCAAAAGCTTAGGCTGTATGTTAAAGTTCTTTTATTTCCACCAGCGGTTTCAAAGAAATTTCGGGTGTGTAGTGGATAACGTGAGCAAATACCAGTTCAAAGTAGTGAAATCAAGTGAGAAAAAAATAGACGAGATGGTACAACTCACAGTTCGTTGGTACAGTTAGTTATTACCACCACAATAAATCCAAAGCGATATCCTTCCTGGAATCTTCCTTGATATAGTTCTAGATACTTTCTATCCCGCCGTAGTCTGAAAGGTAGATAGGTGCTCGTTAATTCATTGCCAGCGTAATTCGACACAGCAAGAAGGGAACACGCCCTTCATGAGGTACAGAATTTGTATTTTTTTTCCTCATATTTCTTTTTCGTACATTTTAAACAAAAGTGATTCGGTATGAAGAGAAGAGGAGTAAGCTGAGATTTTAGCGAGAGATAGAAAGTGGTACAA
>NW_008751861.1:244582-248288 GCF_000715545.1 Opisthorchis viverrini | reverse complement strand
TAAAATTCGGGCTCACCAATTATGTAGGGGACAAAAATTTTTGAAGCGCTTGAGGTTGGTTTTTCCCTTCCGTTACTAAAAGTGAGAAAGCAAATTGGGCTTTTTTCTGACGGATGGGTTGGATGAACAATGCAAGGAATATACTTTCACGAGTGCAACAATGCTGTGAAAAACATATATGTGCTTCGGTCTCTGAGGCTCTCGTTGGAGTTTAGAGGCGCACAGAATACCGCGGTGTCTCAGTAAGTTTCGAAGAGCGGAATAATCCTTTGTTACATACTCACGTAAACCTTACCGGATTTCTGGATGGATGTCATCGTGCGCCCCTTACTGTCCGACAGTATACAGCCTCCGTCTACCAACATGCATAACACAGCGTCATATTCAATAATGCACCTCCAAGAAAGAATTTCATCTTCAAAAGTTAGTTCAAGACGGGCACTATTAACCCATTTTGGACCCAAGTACTAAGACAAATGCGGCCTTATGCAAGAAAAATTAAATTAGTAGCGGGATTTTTGAAACTGGATTGACAATAGACGTTCGTTCGTAGGTTTCATTTGTGTAAACGCTTTAGCCAGAGGATATATTTTAATTCACAGTCAGCTGGGGAAGCAAAACACTTAGATGCAATGCGATATAGTGGCTAGATAAACACAGGTTCATTCAGTCAACAAACATAGAAAACAGGAATATCCCAACGGTGTGAAAGATGACAACAAAATCAACCCTCCTTGAGTGAATCAGGTAGACGGCGAGGTTTGCACTAAGACATAAAGAGTGGTGCGCAAAGACAGCGGTGCCGCTTCCACATAAAGAAGGTAAGATCAAGCAAAAGAAACCAACGACAAAGTATTCCACCGGCCGGCAGTCTATTGTGTCTGTACAGAATAATGCTGAACGTTCAGCAACGCAAAGTTCCACCTGGACAGCGGGATCACGCTGCTCGAAAATGCCCCTCAATGATGCATCCAAAAAGAACTCACAATAAAACGCAAGAAACCAATTTAATGGCTTGTGTATTCTGAAACCTACAACTACACCAGGCGATAGTTAGTGATACATACATATCATATTTTAAAATAAACCTTCGGCAGTCACCTTAATGAATTTGAAAAATACTGTGAGGACACTTGGGCATGACAAAAAATTCCCTACGGCAGCGTTAATTGGACCAGGAAACATGAGAATCCTATATAGGGCAAAGGCGGTCTAATCTCTGTAAACTCCTAGAGATCGTTGCCCTCGAGATACATACATATTTTAAAATAAACCTTCGGCAGTCACCTTAATGAATTTGAAAAATACTGTGAGGACACTTGGGCATGACAAAAAATTCCCTACGGCAGCGTTAATTGGACCAGGAAACATGAGAATCCTATATAGGGCAAAGGCGGTCTAATCTCTGTAAACTCCTAGAGATCGTTGCCCTCGAGAAGACGGTAAGTACGTTGGAACTTATTAGGGATATGGTTATGCACAGTGAAGTCGCGGTAGTTGATTTCCATCCTATGCGCTTGCGACAGCCAGTAAAAATTAGGCGCTTGACCACCGGCCCAAAAGCTTGCTTCACCAAACCTTGGCGCACCATGAGTGTATATTACGAAGTGAATGATTCGACCATGTCCGTTGATGGTCGCATAAATGAGTAGACATCAGTACATTGCCACCCATTTTTGGACGGGATTAGGAGGCTGTACGCAAGCCGGTGTCCAGTTATCAAAAATTCATTGTGTTTGACCAAAATTACACAGGAAACAACCAGCGCACCCCCTGGTGAGTTTCATAAATTCCATGCCTATCTTTTGCAATGGATATGTGACAGGACTAAAGATACACATCTCTCATTATTACGACGCGTGACACAACCATTAATGACCAAGAGCAACTCATTAATCGAATTTCACTAGTGAGCGCCCATATCAAGTGCTTTCAAGACACCCCAAAATACACCTACCAAAAGTGGCAGATGTTAATTTCAACAGAGGTAAGAATAGAAAGAACCTACCCCACCGGTAACTCACCATGAGCGGTAAACAGAACATTCTGCTGACCCATTGCGCATTTTGACTTCAACCAGGCTTTTTGGAAAGCCGTGCGTCATCCAACGTATGCTTAACTCCACCGGAAGCTGCTCGCAAAGCTGGCGATCTTGGTAAGGAAATAAAGTCTTTGAGTCTCCTCACAGATAAGGCCGGTGCCGTTGCAGAAGGAAGAGCAATTTACACGTGTACATCAGACACGTTGATTTGCCGGAACAAGACGCATGTCTTGTTCGATAGAAAGAATGCATGGGGAAAAATTACTCCACCTAAAAACAGTGGTTGTAGAGCAATGCTTTTGAAAATTACATATGTGGTGTTACTTTGGGATGTACCAAAGCTTGATTTGCCAACAACAGCTTGTGCCTAATTGGTATGGAAAGCCCAGTCATATATATGACAATTCGAGGATGAGTGAGCATCGTTAGCGAATTAGCTAGTAGTTTATCTGACAGCCTTTGAACACGAGCTCCTAGTTACCGCAGCCAAGGAAATATCGCGCCCATGAGCGTGCTATCACATAACAAAAGTAATGTTCACTCTTAACTGGTGAGTGGAACGCTGCCAGACATGATCGTAACGGCACAGTTAGGTAAAGGCACTACTGATGCCAGGGGTAGCCAGAGGAATGGTGGGCACTATTCGACGGAGATGAATCATAACTAAATTGCCACGATCTCAGCGTTCTGTACCTCAAGAGCAGATAAAGAGATTAGCCACAATTTTTGTCTTAGTTTTGTGGACATAACAACTTGAGGCGCTGTTTTCCCAAAACTTTTTTCTTTGGAATAAGAATTATGCTGCATGTATCCCTACGCTTAAAAACACCGTAATCTGCTTTAGTTTGTCGGAATTTATTTTAATGAATCGCGTTTCCTTTGGCGCGCATTAACGTTTTGAAATTTCAGTGTTGTAGCTTCGCTCTTCTTATAAGCACAATGCATTTATTTGCAAAAGCCTCCCAAGTGGCGCAGAAGATTTCACGTCAAAATGTTGCGTTTTGTTGCATATGTGCGTAAACTAAACGTAATCTAAACCTACCTCAATCCTGTCGAAATTTGTTTTAATTATTACCCTTTCTTTATTTTTGGTGCGCATCCACGGATTTACGGATTGATGCCCAGACATTCTATGTCGATGTTTTTATTTTTGTTCAGCGTCTTTCCCTCTTCCGAAAGGCACAAGTGAAAAACGTGTATAGCACTAATCTTTAGATTCCCATCGCGGGAAAGCATGCTTGCCAACGCGAGTATCTGCATGGATAAGTGACTACTAATGCTTTGAACTGGGCTCTAAAAGCAGCGTGGACGACAGTCGGAGGAAATACGCCGCTGGCTATTCGCACAATGAGATCGGAGGAAACCGCTGGCTATTCGCACAATGAGATTGATTTCTCGAAATCTACGACATTTTCAGACTTGCCACTTCATAGTGTAGAATGTATGTCTTCCTGTATTAAATCCTTTACTATGGCGATTTGTTTAAGTGAACTAAATCTCCAGGTGAATAAACACCACCGACTTTGAATATCTTAACGGAACGGAAAAAATCGCGAATTGTGGAAAAGGTTGACTCACATACAATGAACGTAACTTTCAGGTATTTTTCCACCGGAACAAACTTCCTCAACATTCTAGAATCTAAATGGCCTTTGGAGATGCAAC
>NW_008751861.1:237674-242509 GCF_000715545.1 Opisthorchis viverrini | reverse complement strand
GTTTTCAGTCTACGCATATATGCAAAGAAGTGCAACATTTTGACGTTAAAGTTTTTATTTCGTCCGCAGGCGTTTTGCAGAAAAATACATTGTGCGTCTAGCTGCTGGCGGAAATACTTCCGTGCAGCCACTAATCGAAATAAGGAAATAATTTGCCTAATAAATGTGTGCGCTCTGAGCATGAAAATATTCTTACCACCTATCAGCCGTGTGTTTGCTGAAAAAGCAGAGCGAGACGCGTTCGGTGGTCCACGGATTTGAGGACGCAACCCTTGTCCTAGCGGCTCGTTGGACAAGCTCGGTGCAGGTGATGTCTTTCGTGCGTCCTGGGTGGAAAACTTGGTTGGCGTATTCAAGGAGTGGTCTGGCGTAGGCTCCATAGAGTATTTGGAAGTCCATGCGAGTATTACGGTATAAGGTGTGCCGAATCACCCGTGGAGCGGCAGAAACCTCTTGGGCCGATTTCTCATGGTGCAGTGAGAAGAGCTTGTTTGAATAGAGCCAGATACCCAAATCTTCCTTAGCATCCAACCCCGTGATGTCTTCTGGTCCCTTCACACCATGCATGCCAAAGACATTCGCTGAGTCTTCTGCGAGCGGTATATGGACGCCTTTTTCGTCATTCAACAACCGCTGCTTTGCAGTTTCTACATTCATTTGGGGGATACTGGCATTGAAGCTCTAGGATTTCAGGTAATCTGCAAAAAGTAGACATGAACTTGCAAGAACATCCGGAAGGTCGCTGATGCATATCAAAGCGCTGGAGAACTCAATGAAGACTGGAGCTCCAGAACAGTAGTCGAGCCTACTTTCACTCAAAATGATCTGTCTGATAGAAACGCCTTGATCTAGTGTGTGGGTTTTCTTGAATCCTGTAAGACTCGAGTTTGTGGAGCAACGGGACCGATGGGACCCTATCAAGTGCTTTTGAGAAGTCGAAAAATATGGCATTCGATATTAGCTCCTCGTCTTTGGCTGCGGTTAAGCTGTCCGTAACCACGGGCATGTTTGTCACGCAAGAGCGGTTTTAAAGAAGTCCGTGTTGACCTGGAGATATCAAGTTGTTGGAAGTAAGGTGATCCAGGATAGCTCGCTTCAGCATGTGTTCCGCCACCCCGCACGGCACGATGGTTAGACTGATGCACCTGTAGCTCCCAGGCGGCAGTCGGTCACTAGTTTTGTAGATTGGTGTGAAATTCGTCTCCTTTCAAGAATAGGAAAGGCAGCTTTCGCCAAGCGACTGACAAAACACCAGGTATAAATTATTCCCTAGTGTAGACGACGTTTGCTTCACGATCCTTTGATGGACTTCATGGGCCCCAACGGGTTGATCTTTTGCAAGAATTGGTGCATTTCCTCCACCGTGAACACCAAGTTGGTTAGAGGCTGTTCGTGCTTCCGCCTTGACAAAAGTGGATGTAAAAAAGACCCAGGGGCTGAATATTTACCTGCAAAGTGATCTCCGTCAGCCTCAGATACCATTGTTAGGTCACTCATAGGCACCTCGTTCTTGTCCCTCAATGAAAACGCGGGTGACACATTTCTGCGGCGATGTTCCTTGTAGTTGAACAGCATATTTCTGTTTTTCCGTGCATGGTCCAGAATTGTGGCCCGTTTTCGTATGTTCCATTGCCGGATTTCTGAAGTGGTGTTTTGCATTTTACGAAATGCCAGCTCATCTTGTGTCTCCAGTAGGCAGAAGAGGCCGAGTCCTTTTAGGCAGCCTGCGGCTCATTCGACTGCGTGCTGGTTTCTTTGGGACGAATATCGCCTCAGCCTCGTGAGCTTTCTGGACAATGGTCCTATATAAGCCCTCCACTGAAGGGTTTGTGTGAGGAATTGGTCATCTTCGGTGACACTCGAGGGACTACGGTATACCACACCCAGAAGGAGAGAATCGGACCCGCGCAGCGGGATTCGGACCCACAGTTCATCGCAAAAATGTACAGGAGTGGTATCAGAGAGGACAATCGGGATTGGTAGGGCCGCATGTAAATAAAGAGCAACCCCACCAGCCCTCCCTAGTTTTGAGTCAGCTAGAAATATAGAATAACCATCTATTGAGATCTCCACGTCAGAGACATGTGGTGTGAGTCAGGTCTCTTTGAGTGCGATTATAGACGGTTGTTTAAAGCAACCTACCCGTCGCAAGGTTTGTTGAAAAGTTTAATGTAGTTTGTGGGCACGCATTCCAACACTGTCTCTGCTGCCTCCGAGGGTGAGGAGCCGAGAGCTGTTTGACCAGGGAGGTTAGCAGACCAAATATTTGTACGTCGGGTTCGAGCTAGGGCATCAAGGGGGTCTCTGGGGCAGAGTCGTCTGCTTACAATCTAAATGGTTTCTGAGGATGCTTTTCATTCACAGGGTTTTATCGTTCCATGGGAGCCCGGTTTGCATGGGCCCTTCAGCTTTGAGGGACGGATTTTTATCCCGTTGGCGAAAGTTTCTACCCTTGCTGCTTGCAGCTCATCCAGTGACACCGTCTTGACGACTGGATTTGCTGTTGACCACAGGTCTGTAGCAAACTTCCGTCTTTCTATTTTCTTGGGCATTTTGGCGCGCTTTGATCGGAAAGATATCTCTTTGAGGCCCTAAGCGCTGGGTGACGGTACCAAGAAATGATTCTTTTGGTGGCTCTTCCATGAAGCACCTTGAAGCAGGTTGGCGTTTTTCTGATTTAGCGAATCTTATGTGGCTTGTTTGGCTGCAGTCACCTGGCATTAGTGTTTGCGTGGACACACGATCCGCCGGCGATCAGCATTGCCAACTCGATGTGGGGGGATTTTTCGGTCGCCGTGGTCATGTTTATGGCTTTGGCTGTCGGGATCCTGGGCGACAAATGTGTCCACAATCAAAGAGACGGAGTAGAGCTGGAGTTTAACAGTTTCACATTCACAGTGGCCGCACGTTTGTCGAAGCATTCTCGAATATCGAGCTCAACACAAGAGGTTTATTTGTCGATGGGCTTCGCTGCTTGTCCCCGCATATCTGATTCAGCCCAGCTCAGTAGCTTTGAATTGGTGGGGAATTTATTGCTGCATCTTTGCTATCTGTAACATAAAGAAGAGTCAATAGCTCTACGAACTTTCAACGTAAGGCGCGCCTCCTCCAGAGCATCACTACCTTTGGCAGACGAGGGGTCTGTGGTGGTTGAATGGAAACTGCAGTCCGGTGACGCTGCCGGTTGCGTCTGCATGCTTTCAGGAGTGCATAGGGCTCTGACTACAAACGGTTTGGCCAAGAGATTGGGGTCGTCTGAACTGGCGCTAGGCAAAAGCCTCTTTTGCGTTTGTATCATAGAACTTGTAGAATACTTCGACGTATTCAGGAGAGCCAACTTTAGTGACGCGCAAAATCACAAGCCACAAATTATGGATTCTTGAGATTTATCAAAAGATGCGATACTACATGTATAAAATACGTAATAAAAGGGGTGCAAACATCATATTGTGGGGGGTTCCGTCTAAACTGTTGCACGAAGTAGTGCAAGTCCAAAGAAAGCCCGGAGAATATAGCAAATCGATCTTGGGTTGCGACGCACGCCGGGGTACAACACGTGGTAACGCAAATAAGTCAAAAAGCCCGCGTAAAGAATGATGGACCAAACTAGTTTGACAAGCCAAGGATTAAGGTTCGTGAGGGGTTAAAAAATCTAAATAGAGTTCACGGGATAGACGTAGGAGGCAGCAGAGGATAAGAGAAGAGTTTGACTGGGGGGGAGAAAGTATACCGCGCCACCAATCCCAGCCTGGCTTTCTCAAACTACCCTCACTCGGCACTGGACACTGATGACCATGGGAGGAAAATGGTACGATTGACTCTAGCCACAATCACCTCCCACAGTCCTTCATGTACCCTACGGTAACCGAGCTCCTATGTCTCACCCACTCCCTCTAGCATGCATATCTTATATACATCTCTGGTTAATGGACCATCGAGAGTCTTGAGCACGACCGTCCTGACACACCCATCCGATCCAGGTATAGTGGCCGTTACCATTCCTTTCGACCAGGTACCGCGTGTGCGTATCAGGTATCAATACCAGCTCACCCGCTCTTATGTTTA
Source organism: Opisthorchis viverrini (assembly GCF_000715545.1). Taxonomy (NCBI): domain Eukaryota; kingdom Metazoa; phylum Platyhelminthes; class Trematoda; order Opisthorchiida; family Opisthorchiidae; genus Opisthorchis; species Opisthorchis viverrini. The sequence goes on along the minus strand of NW_008751861.1, from coordinate 238,444 downwards.
TTCCGAGAATCATCCATTTATGCCGTGATTGAAGCAGTGGAAGATATTCACTTAACCACTGGCGCCAGAACGTGTCGGCCATCAATTGACTCTGTTTCCGCTGCCGAGTATATTGGTGCCGTAGTACTTGGTCTTCGTCAGTAGGGACGAATGATACTTGTGGTAGCAATATCTGGTTCGGAGTCAATAACTCAATGTTATCAGGATCATTTAGCACAGGGACCAATGGGCGATTGTTCAGTATTCGTTCTACTTCCGTTATCAGCGATTCTTCTGTTAACACCTGCTGCCGAGAAACTGCGCTAAGAACACGTCGAATCGATCGCATCATCCTCTCCCAGATGCCACTTCTGTGGCTAGCATAAGGGGATCAAAGTACCAGTCAAATTTTCGTCGTAACATATCTTCATTCACCTTGTTGCAATCCAACGTCTTCAAAAGTTATTTCAACTCCGTTTCTGCTCCAACAATATTGGCGCCCCTATCACTATACACCTTCTTTGGAGTTCCTCGTCGATTGACGAATCTAGAGAACGCCATAAGAAATGAATCGATGGATAACGAATAAGCCACTTCTATATGTATCGCACGCGTCTGTAAACATGTGAAGTGTAGTAGCTTCTTCGGCGTGTCCAAGATGTAGCGCGTGTGCGCATCCGTTCGCCGTCCCACCATCGATTTGACGTGTGACTTGAGTGGCTGATTGGATGCGTGTCCGGTTGGTTGGCTTGCGTGAGCGCTGTGGATTGACTGGATATGTGGCTCAGTTG
>NW_008751861.1:190948-236788 GCF_000715545.1 Opisthorchis viverrini | reverse complement strand
TAAACTTCAGCAAGCCCCAGTCCGGCTTCGAACATATACAGGAGAAGAGGTGAAGTTGCTGGGGACGAAAAATGTGAATGTTTCATATAAGGGGGTGACGGTGAACGAAACCATATATTGCTGAAGGAAGTGGTCCAAACTTGTTAGGACGTGACTGGCTTCAACAACTACCCATACTTACTTTGAACCAGGTCTCGTAACTCCCGGAGGTTCAATCTCTTATCCGCAATTATGAAGAAGTATTTTCTGAGCCGAAAGCTCGCAAGTTCTCCTGGGGGAAGGTGAATATATACGTTCCGCCAGGAAAACAACCGCGATTCCTGAAAGCTCGGTCACTGCCCCACTTGATGCTTCCAAAGGTTGAAGAAGAACTTAACCGCTTGCAACGGGAAGGAATAATTCAAAGCACGGGGTTCTCAGAGTGAGCCACACCAATTGTGCCAATACTGAAACCGGATGGCACAGTTTGAATTTGCGGTGACTGTAAAACCACGGTCAATGCCAGCACACCCCCAGAACATTACCCATTTCCTAAAATCGAAGACGCCTACGCACAAATTGGTAAGAGCAAATATTTTTCAAAACTAGATCTAGCTCAAGCTTACGAGCAACTGGAATTAACGGAGGAAGCCAAACCTGTTACAACCATCAGTACTGATAGAGGTATGTTTATGTTTAATCGCCTTCCTTTTGGAATCCATTCCGCTCCATCCATATTTCAACGTACAACTGAAAACGTTATCGCGGGGATACCTAGAACATTTGTTTATCTAGACGATATTCGGATAACCGTGTGTACCATGGAGAAGCATTTAAAGTTGCTGAAACTGGTACTTGATCGCTTGAAGGAGTGCGGACTACGAATAAAGGAAGGGAAGTGTGACTTCCTGGTAGATCATGTGGACTATTTGGGATTCCGCATCAGTGCAGAGGGTTTGGCCCCTCTAGCCGAGAAAATACGTCCAATATTAGAAGCACAGCAGCCGAGGAATAAACATGAACTAAGATCTTTCATGGGCATGGTTAATCAATATGCGAGGTTTATCCTGCGAGTCGCCACACTTTTTCATCCACTGAATTACTTGCTACGTCAGGGAGTTGGCTGGATTTGGAATCGTGAACAAGAGAAGGCGTTTCAACAGGCGAAACGTGCCCTTACGGACCCTCCAGTGCTTACTAATTTCGATTAAATACAGCCCATTGTTCTCGCTTGTGATGCTTCACCATATGGTGTTGCAGCCGTGTTATCGCAGAAGGTTAAATCGGGAATCCTCAAACCAGTTGCTTGCGCTTCACAATCTTTGTCGCCTGCATAGAGGAATTAGGCACAAATCGATAAGGAGGCATTGGCGATTCTGTTTGGAGTAGCACGATTTCAGCACTACCTTTTCGGACAAACGTTCGACATATTTACGTACCACAAGCCTCTACTTGGAATTCTCGGAGAAAATAAACCTATACCTGAAATGACGTCGCCTAGAATGCAACTTTGGGTCTTAAACCTGCGTGTTATCGATATCCTTTGCAGTACGCTCCAGGACAAGGGAATCTCACGGGGGATGCCCTAAGTCGCCTACCATTACGAGATGTACCATTACACACACTAAAACCAACCGAGCTGTAAAATTTAATGAGTTGGGTTGATGATCTACCTATCATTGCCGCGGAAATACGAGTAGAAACAAGAAGGGATCTAGAACTCTCACGAGTGCTTCGTTTCACTTCATACGGGTGGCCGGAGAATGCTGGAAGTGCACTAAGCGGGTTCCATGAACGATCGTCGGGGATAAGTGTAGAGGATGGATGTTTACTATGGGGAGCAAGAGTGATAATTCCGAGGAGCTACCGTCGAGACATTTTAAGGGAATTACATTCAGGCCATCCAGGTAACACGCGAATGAAGGATTTAGCCAGACACTATGTCTGGTGGCCTGGTATCGATCACGATGTGGAAAGGATCGTGCAAAGGTGTGAAGCGTGTCAGCAAAGCAGGGCTTTGCCTGCAGCAGCACCCATATCACCATGGCAGTGGCCGTCACGACCGTGGAGCCGCATACACGTGGGTTATTGTGGCCCTGTTGAAGGTTACATGATCCTGGTGATTGTCGATGCATATTCCAAGTGGATTGAACCGGTGCCCACTAAAACTGCATCTAGCGCGTTGACCATGTCTATACTTCGCGGCATTTTTGCATCGCAAGGTGTGCCGGATACGATTGTTTCTCATAACGGCACGGCTTTTACCAGTGCGGAATTTCATCAGTTTCTGAGAGCCAACGGGGTTCAGCATGTACTTACAGCACCATACCATTCCGCTTCTAGCGGCCTGGCGGAACGCGCGGTGGCAACGGTAAAGAATGGATTGAGAAAACAAAGCCCAGGTCCCCCACAGGCAAGGTTGGACAAGTTTTTGCTGCAATACAGAATTACGCCCCACACTACTACGGGCCAGGCTCCCTGCGAATTGCTAATGGGCCGAAGACGTAACCTTATTGACATGCTGTTAGAAGACGGGAGGTTAATACGCCGTCATTTAGACCATATCAGAACTAGGAATCATGGACCAGATGCAGAACAAACACTAGAGACGGCAGTGCAGGTGGACTCTGGACGGAAGCAAGAGAGCTTGGAAACACCCACAGATGCGTCAAGGTGTCTGCGCCGGTGGGCTAGGGAGTCAAGGCCAGTCGAACGCTACCAAGCTGGAGTTGGCTAAATCTAGCGGCGGAGGACTGTAGTGGCTGCTTCGGCGTGTCCGAGATGTAGCGCGTGTGCGTGTCCGTTCGCCGTCCCACCATCGATTTGACGTGTGACTTGAGTGGCTGATTGGATGCGTGTCCGATTGGTTGGCTTGCGTGAGCGCTGTGGGTTGACTGGATATGTGGCTCAGTTGTTTTGCTTACCTGCCACGAAAGCGGACCAATTTGGCCGAGTGTACTCAATACACCCGTGTTCATACTGACGTGTTCTTCTGACTTACTGTGAACTACAATATGAAGATACAGCCATAATGCTTCCCCGTAATACGGCCTTCGCGAGTTTGAAACGGTCCGAAGTAGTCAACACCTGTCGTTGCAAAGGGGTATTCTGGCCTTACTCGGGCAACTGGGAGGTCCCCCATTAATTGTTCGGCTGGGACAGCTGACATTACTTTGCGTCCCGTGCATCCCCTGATGATTCGCTTGACGACTGTGGTAGCACCTAAGATCCAATACCGTTGTCGTATAGTTGCTAGAGTATGTAAAGTGCCCATATGACCTCCAATTTCATTATAATGATTAATTATGCCTCGTGCTACGGAGTGATCTCCATGGAGGATTATAGGGTGCTTTGCTGATTTTGGCGGTGTGCTGCTGCCCAGTGGACCACCCACACATAGCGGGCCACTGAGAAGGATCGGATGTAACTTGTAAATCGGCGATCGATCTTATAGCCCTTCACATGGCTTTGATCAGACACACTGCGACCAGCCGAAGAGCATTTCAACGTACGGCTTGTCTGGACAATGGCGTACAGTAGGTTTTTCGTTTACCATAATACTAGCACTCAGATCTCCTATATAGCCCTTCACATGGCTTTGATCAGACACACTGCGACCAGCCGAAGAGCATTTCAACGTACGGCTTGTCTGGACAATGGCGTACAGTAGGTTTTTCGTTTACCATAATACTAGCACTCATGATCCGGCAAGACACGTAACTACTGCGCCGCACGGACCCGCAATTCGTCTTTTTTCTTACGGCCCACTGGTTGTATATCACCCGCAAATGGACTATGCACGCGCAATCTGGGATGGTCCATTTTGGAAATGTACCCAACAGTCATCTGGAGAATACGCACGGTCACCTGAAAACTGCCTGAAACCATTCCTACACACTGGCGAGTGCCACACAAAAAGTCTTCCGGGACTCCGAGTGGCCAATGCAGGAACAGTAGATGCATGCGAACTCTAGGGCCAGTAGGGAATGGTCGCTATTATGTAAGAAAGTGTAGATATGATATGAAGCAGTTTTTACCGATTAAGCAAATGTACCCTTTCAACGGTAGGAAGGCGGGGAGTTGCGTACACTCGTACGTCCGGCAATGATGCACACATGGTACGAAAATTTTCGCGTGGTTCCAAGGGACCGGTGAGCTGCCTGCTGGATTAATGTCACCCCAAACGTCCAGCAAACACGGATTTATTGTAGCCCCAAGGTACGGGGTGTGCTTCTTACGGAACGCCGCAGTAATGTTGAAATTTGTGTACTGGGTTTTTAGACGGGTTTTACGATAAGCCGACAAAATGTAACAAGCAGTTCAGAACTCCTCCAGGTGCGGTCAGTACCTATACACGAAAATACAAGGAATGGGTGAAAATGCGCCTAGAAAAACTATTGACATCCAGGAGTCGTTTCATTCTAATTAAGTGTGCTTTCGGTAAAACTGGACCCAGTCCTCGCCAGAATGCTGAGAAATCGCAATTTTGTGGAAAAGTGATTGACAGTAATGAAAATGGTCGAAAAGTTGTTTGAGAAGTCCTTTAAGAAACTGCACATTTTGCTGAGGAATAAATTCGGAGGGATGAAACGCTTACCACTGCAGCGAGGACGGAAGATCGATAAAATATGGACGATTTGTGTTCCCCATGAAGTGACATGGAAAACAAGCGTGGTAAACTCTCACATCGGCCCGTTCATTGGTTTACTGCTGCGGTAACCAAAAAAGCTTCCAGCCTTGGCCAAATATGTCACACTTGTCGGGCCAAAATCGTGAGTATCCAAAGCTGGGCTGAACGGTTTTGCTGTCCATGTAGGGTGGCTAAAACATACTATACACGTAACTGTCCTGATCCGGAACTTCAGTCCATAAAAACCTCAAGCACCTTCCATATTCGGAGAATTATCGTGGATTCCTGCTGAGTCATTTGATAATATTGTGCTGAAATTCTTATATATGTACTCCTTGTATGTTACAACTGTGAAAGTTTGGGTGCATTCAGTGCAGCCTGTGAAGTGGTAGGGTCAGAGGTCTCGGTAACGGAATATGGATAATACAAAGTCTGCCTTCAAATACGCCAAGGAATGGAGAAACAATATGCCTNATATATGTACTCCTTGTGTGTTACAACTGTGAAAGTTTGGGTGCATTCAGTGCAGCCTGTGAAGTGGTAGGGTCAGAGGTCTCGGTAACGGAATATGGATAATACAAAGTCTGCCTTCAAATACGCCAAGGAATGGAGAAACAATATGCCTTGAGCAATGGCTTCAAAGCAGATGACAACGGTCCAAAATGTCACGGGAAACCTGACACTACACTGGTTGAATGAATGTAGTGAAGTCCCCTCTGTTGCCGGCCCGGATGCTTGTTGGTTTCGCACTGCTTTCTGTTTCGTTCGAACCTACACCGACTTTTTAAACCAAGATGAGCCATCACAAAAACTTGAGGGCAAAGTGCCTAAAATGGCTTGGTATTGGTACTATGAAATTAACCTAACACGCACGGCGAGTTTTCCAATACTTGGTCACCTGACATGCTCTGATACCAGCCGTTTGCAAAGCCAAGTGATTCTGACCGTAATGTAGCTCATGATAGTAGCCACGCTAGCGCAGACGATCCTTGGTTTGTTCAGCGATCTGGGCAATTTGGTTGCAAACGTTTAATAACCAGTCAAGATGATATCATCAGTGCCCTGATAGGGCACGTGATAGAGCGTAGAGATGGGTCGTTGATCGTGCAGTGATTAGCGTTGCGTGTGTTTTACTATATATGCTGCTAATCGCGACAGATTTTCCATTTTGATTGCTTGTTTTGTCAGGGGGTTCTAGTGGTGGAAATGTTATCGTGTGTCCTAGTTGGTCGGTGACCCTGCGATATTCATGCCTGATCCCCTGCGATCATGCTCAAGTTGGTAATAGAATGACCCCAATGCTTGACCTGTGGCTTCCGTCTAGTGACCTTTGTTGATCTGACTAGAGAAGTTTATTGGCTTGATAAGTCGGTGGCCGACTCTGTTTAAGTATTTTGCTTGAGATCTTGACCCTATGCACGTGGGGGTGCATTAACCGGACCAATCTAAATGTGTCAGTCGATATAATTTGTCGTGGATCACTATGCTTCCAGAAAGTATCTGTCGTGTCTCCGTATGCCAAGATTTTCACGTTTTCCAGACTGAAGTTGACTTTGGTCATCATGTATGCATATCACGGCTAGAGGGTCACCTCCAACGACGGCGTGTATTATTTTCTCCCGATTTGTTCAACCTAGAACTCGCTGTAGTGTATTTAGTATATTGCATTCTTCCTCTTGGTTTCGCCTTGTTTATCCTCTCACGAAAAGGACCAGTCGATGCAAACCAACCGAACTACTAAATCCAGGTAATAAGACATTCAGATGCAAGATAATCGGACGATGATGCACGCCAGATTCCGATACGGCAACGCATATTACTAACTAGCTAATCTCAGACATAATTCACACACCACTTATAGGAACCACCTAACCACAAACTGAGGATTTCCACATGTTTTGCAAACCTACCGCGGTACCTGGCAGGCAGTTCAAACACCACCCGATAGATAACCATGAATATCCGGACATTTTGCCAAATGATCCACCCTAATTTGTTGAACCGAGGGTGCCAAAAAGTGGCTACAGTCCAGCGGACGCAAAACTAGATAGGTGTCGATGAGTTAGGCAAACTCCACCTGAGGCCATAGCTGACTAAGCGACTTGTTGCGTAGAGAACCAGTCACTGAAGAGCAGCAAAGCTAAACGATGACGACCAACTCGCAGCATCTCTTAGCTCCGCCGAAACGAATGCCATTAATCTCGGGAAAACTCCGTTACAATGAACACGAAATCTGCCCAGCGCTTAATCATAAGGCCATACATTTTCGCTAGATTTATTAGTGCACTATGGTAAGTAGACATCGTGGATAACTTGTTCCGACAATGGCAACTAATAATCTCTCCAGAGAAATAAGTTACTTGATCTGGTAGATTCCCCATACCCCTACTCAGAGTTCCGCAATTCCAGCCGTTATGGCGAGAACTCGAACAATATCCTGAGTACCGACATCTTATCCACCGTTGAAGCCACATTGATTTATGCACTCCATTTGCACATAATGCTACAAAACTTCGTCTACAGTTCGCATGAAAGTTGAATTTACAAATCGCTTCTAGAATCCCACTGCGATGAACGTTAGCATGAACAATGTTTTGAACTTGCGCCTTCACTATTTGGTGTTTTACGACGAGGTGCTACCGACGTGTGGTGCATGTACCAACCTAATACACAGGAACCCTGTTCCGTGATGCAACAAGACTTTTATGGAATGGATGGAAATAGTTGCAAGTGAAGCGCCAAAACTTCGCAAAACTTTCCATATCAAGCGTGCTGATTAGATTACGATTCACATCTTGGTCGGGTCACTATCTGTTTTTTTGTTCACAACACATAAAACGCAGATAAAGAGATAATCCCCTCCTCGGGGCACACCCATACTCATCATATTTTATTTCCGGTGACTGCGCCGACGAGCTTCCGTCGGTAAAAGGAGGGCTGTGAGAAAACGCTCAGCATTCAGCAGCAGAATTCTGAAACTTCACACGTTCGAAATCCGTCCTTAACCTTGCAAAACCTTCTTGACGAATGAACGGGCATCCAATGACCCTAAAGTGATGCAATAACCGGCGAAAACTGGACAAATTACCGACGGTCATTAACGAAAAGCCAAAATACGCACCAAATTCTTTGCGAACAGAAAGGAAATTTGGTTGTTTGCATTAACGCGAATAACAAAATACTACTTTTCGAAAAATTTTGGTGACAATCGGTAGATTTATTGCTGGGCAACTTTTCGCTTTTGACACAAAAGCTTCGTCAGGCTAAGTGACTAGGTCCCGAGGTGGATCGAGATTTAAGGCTAAATCTCTGTTGGGTGTCGGGATTTTTTGTGTCAGAGTTGAACAAGAGTTGGGTCGGTTGGGAAACCAACATGTGTTTGGGTCCAGCCTAGGGTCTAGTTCTTCTGGTTCGGCTCATTTGATGGTCCCTCTTGAACGTCGATCGAACCTTCTATCCGTCTGTGGATGAGCTAGTGCTAAGATAGTTGTGTAAGAGGGATGCTGTGACCTAACACACAAAAATCCCTCGGCCGACACCCAACAGAGATTCAGCTTCACTTAGCTGATTAGCTCTCTTTCCGCCTTAAATCTCGACCAAACTCGAAACCTAGTCACTTGGTCAGACGAAGCTTTTGTGTCCAAAGCGAAACGTTGCTCAGCAATAAATTTACCGACTATCACCAAACTTCTTCGAAAACGATGTCTACCCAATCGGTTCCAAGTATTTTTCACGTGATTGAAACACTTCTTTAAAAAAAATTATCCAGGTAATGAATTTGAAGTTATCAAGAAATACACTCACTTGCAAATAAATTTGGTTTTCACGAGAGACTAAATTGAACCTCTCGTTTATGATGTCCTCCAGCTGAATGTGCTGCACACAGGCCGCCTCATGATTCAGTTGGCACGATATTCGAGATATCGCAGTACATTTTCATAAAGGAAACTACTCACAAGGTTGCTGAAAACTCTTTGACAGCCCACGACCGGTTTCGCTCTCCTTGGGGCTCATCAGGTAGGCGCAGTCCCCTGGGTTGTCGAAGAGTTTTCAGCAGCCTTGTGAGTAGTCTCCTTTGTGAGCTTGAAGTTCCTTCTGTAGGTTTCCAAAGACAGATGACTCATTCACAGGGGTGGACAGTCTCTCAAGCTGAGAAAGTGCATGTGAAGACAAATATGGGACTGCCAGCTGCTGGACACCCCGAAAGCAACGAAGACAAAAAGGCTGCGTGCACGCAGAACGTGTATTATCATGGAAGAATCCTATCGAAACTAGCGCACCAGATCACAAGGAGAAAAATAACAACCCAGACGATTTCGTGCTGTTGCATGATTGTCGCCCGAGCTAATATGAAATTGCAGTAATCCTGGTCAAGAAACTTAGGCAGCATGGAACTTTTTCGAGGGGTCCTTTGCATGTTGCATGAGTAATTCACAGGGGGCAAAATGATCACCGTATAGTTTACGATAGTCTTCCATTCGTTTCACCAAGCCAGCGGCACCATGGATGTCAAGGTAACGGAATGGTCCTGAAAGGAATGTAGACAAAAATCAAAACGATGTGAATGAACCGAAAATGAGGGAATCAACCAACCAAACTGACGTAATCTTCTCTGGGTTCAACAAAACACTTTCCTGGAATATCAAAATCTTTTCGAAGTAGCATTTTACTGGTTGTTGATCAACTGACCAATGATCTGTTCACCCAGATTGGAAAATGGCTTTCAAACGTTCCGTAGCCAGTCTAGGAGACATCATCAACGGGTGGATCTCCTCGATTGGCGAGAATTTCGAAAGCCGATTGCCAAGCTCGACGATCAGCAACCAGTAAACGTGCCCGAGGCCTTTTTCGATATGTTGTCAACAATGACATTTTTGTTTCATTTTGATCATTAAACAGCCTCAAATTTTTAGTGAACACGTTATGAATCATGTATTTCTATGGTATCCTAACAACAGCGACTAACAGTTAGACACGCTGAAGGTGCTGATGTTCACTGATCAATCGCAAACCCCATCGGTATCCGTCTAGACAACACGATAGTTTTCCAGGGATGGGAATACCACCAGCCAGTGGAGACGAATGCGGACATAACTTTATTTTGAAGATTAAATGAGCCAGGAAAACAAACTGACTCATTGGGCACCTTGCATTTTACCTGCAGTTTCAGTGTCAGCCAAACCTACTACTGATGGTTTTGGCCACAGTACCAATCCAATCTCAGTAGAAAGGGGCACTCATGAATACCTGTCTCCGGGAATCTGATCACCCCCGTCACCACAGATGTTTGTACAAGGTCACCATGAAGAGCTGGGCCGTTGACGTAGTTATGACCATTCCGAGGACCACCTGTTATGAAAGATGGACACACCCATTGTCCTGGGGAAACGTGTTTTTTAGTGTTCACTCATTTGAATCGGCCTTGACAGCGTTCGTCCCGTACCTTATGACTTACAATACATGCCTGACATCCGGAAATTAGCCAGGGGAACGAATGACCTTAGGCCCCAGATTACCCTGAAGCCTGGCTGTCACCAGGTTGGATGGGTAGAAATATCACTGACGAAAATCCGGAGCATAGCTAAGTGTTCTTGAATATGACTTTAAATTCTGTCCGCTATACAGGTTCGACAACTCAAGATATTACTAATCGGTATTATTACTAATTGGTATTACTAATTGGTAGTTGATCGCGTCTGCTCTCTTGTCTGACATCAGTACCAGAGTGATGAGTAATTTCCTTCACACTGGGTAAACGCAAGATTCCAAAAGACTGACATGTGGTCAGCACTAGTATCAAAGACTTTAGAATCTTCGGACGTAGACTGTGTATACCTGCATATAGTGCAAAGGAGTTGGCTTCCTTCATGCTACCCCTGGGCTGAAGGTCATCCGGATAGATCGAGCTGGAAGCCATGCATTCAAAAGCATTAGACGGGGCATCCTCCACGGCCATTACCTGCAAATCCTATGTAATCTATAATACTCGATTGGAATTGACAGTTTGCTGACAGGCTTACTGAGGTTTTAAATCCCACAGAATCGATTGGTAACTCTCCGTCAGTACTCGACTATATCCATGTCATCCAACCATGTACACCGATTTAGGCGGATCATAAGCAGTTGTTTGCACACAGCTTGTGAAACGATCGGGCGGAGTCTTCTTTGGTCATCCACCAAGCGATTTTGTTTCTCTGCTGGTAAGATAAGCTGACTTCATTGTCATGGGGAACGGGAACGCCAAACAATTCTCCAATACAAGCACTGCTTGCAGCTAGATTGCGGTAATTTCCTGTGTGGGTTTACTCATTCACGTTGTGCAAAGTAATGTAGCTGAATTCGAGCATAGCATGGCAGTTCAGTTCAAGTGTAGGCTGAACTTTCATTAGCTGTTGGTTAGTCAGGGCCAAATAATTTCGCCAGGGCATCAGACGAGTGATGTAAGTAGAAATGCCACAGATCTCAACACCATCTACAACGCTGCAATAGGGATTTTTTTAGGTAAGCATCATGCGTTCGACATGCACTGTAAAGGAAGCCATCGACTGGATAGACGTCATGGCCTCGACAGTCTTTTACGCTCCCTCGGCACGTAAACTGACGTTTTCGGAATTCTCTTAATGCTGCATCAAAAGTCATCGTTAACTTGGTGAACAGCCGCGTTACGTAATATACGTTAATATGCGTTTTACGCCGAACGTAAGTAAAGAAAATCAAACAAAAAGAATGGTCGCAACGGCGTCTGTACATAATTTGACCTTAAAAGAACACAGATTGGGGAAGTGGTACACTAGCAAAAAAGAATGCGAAAGCCCAACCAGTGGTCCTCAAGGCTGAATTTAGAGACCCACTGAACTGTGTGAATGGGCTTCTGTATCACATGCATGTGGCGTACTTGAGTATAGCGGAGCGAATCCTGGTATATGATAGTAACAGCTTCTCAAGCGAAAGATTTCAGGGTAGATTTCCTAAGAGATTATCCCTAACCTGATGATTGTCGTCAGCGCCCACGGTAACAAGCCAGTAGTAGATACTGGTTTTTAACTGTCTTACAGTCATGGTTGTACGTGGGCTGGGATACTGACACGGCACCCAAACCTACCCAAGAGAACGCGAAGGGTCCTCAACTGACCCAAAAGTTTGTCGGCAAGGCCATAACGGACGGTGTAAGACTAATGTAGTGGTCCAACTTCTAGGAGAAGCGTTCTTACACTTCCATTACCAAACATAAGGCCAACGAAAACTGTGGAAGGCCCACAATCAGTTTCACCTTTACGTGACTCATCAAGTAGGCATAACGTGGGCTGACTGACACGGCACCCAAACCTACCCAAGAGAACGCGAAGGGTCCTCAACTGACCCAAAAGTTTGTCGGCAAGGCCATAACGGACGGTGTAAGACTAATGTAGTGGTCCAACTTCTAGGAGAAGCGTTCTTACACTTCCATTACCAAACATAAGGCCAACGAAAACTGTGGAAGGCCCACAATCAGTTTCACCTTTACGTGACTCATCAAGTAGGCATAGTCTTCGAATTTCCAGCAGTCTTATTTCCTAGTTTAATACCGAGAAAGAGTAATACGAACGACAGATTTAAGTGGATTTGAGCTGGGTTTCACATCAACGCCAACTCAACCCGAAAACGGCGTTTGTTAAACCCCCATACACCGATCGACCCACGATGGCTATTGAAGATGTTACGTGCACACGTCTAGCATAGCTCAGTGAATTACTGAAGTACAAACAGTCAAACAACTACGAGATTCAGCCCATTGCAATCACGTAATTACACCAGACAGGATAAAGCCACTAAGTACGTTGAGAAGGGCAGTGGTTCTGCTCTACAGAGAGCAGAGAAAGGCACCAGACGCAAGCACATCAGTTTTGTGGTACAGGTGTATACATGGATGTGTAGTGCATAGCGGGAGGAGAGAACAAGATCCGAATGGGAAGTAAGCCAGCTGTTTTGGTTTTAAATGGTGGAGAGATACGCGCAACCTTCTTTGTTAAGTGTTGGACTTACGTTGGTTAACTTATCCTTTTAGCTATCGACTATTCTCAATACTCTTTCTATATGGAACCTTAGTGAGCGCATCTTAACCAGATACTCTGACTGCCCAATCTCTCAAGCACGTGCCGATGGGCTAACCAAGGGATTAAATCCGCCATACAGGATATTGTAGCGGCCTGAAGCGGTAACCAAGTTTGTGCACTACGATCTGGTTTCCCAATAATACGACAACAAACTGGCGAGAAATGCGGTTACAAAGTACCTATAACGGCAAAACACAAGCGGCGCGAAAAAAAGAGGTATATATGAACGGATGAGGAATGGCTTTGATGGGCAAGATAGAAAACACTCTTGGGCAGTCATTCAGAGAGAGGAGCCTAGAGGTAGTATGAACACGAAACAAAGAGAATCCATGCTTGTTACGGAGCGTCACAACCCAATGGTTTGACAATGTAGTCCATTAGTATCAAGCAGTGCTTTATTGTTACAGGTTGGTGACACGGGATAAGAAAGCGAATTGCACAGTTATATGCACCTAGGTAGAGTGGATCAGCCTTGGGATTCGGTAGCTAGTATGGCCTACAATGAGTGCTCAAGCGAAGAATTTCGGGGGCTAGGTGATTGGAAAGTTGTTGGCGTTCGGACGTTGGTCCCCTAGTCGGCAGGTGTACAAATCAATAGAAAAAGATTTTGTGGTGAAAATAACTACATGGGAAACTAGGGGGCGTAATGGCAGCCTTTTAGGACTCTCGAGCTCGGCGGACAAACCAACAACCAGATAGCACACCCGGACAATCCCGATGGAGCCCAATTGTGAAGGTGTAAGCTAGAGCAATGAATAAATGCGTCCAGCCCTAGAACCATTGATTAGGATAAGGGCGATAGGCGACAAGATGTGATCGTTCTGGATTATCCAGTAATGGCATCTACTCTAACGTTTTGTTTCGTGATTTGCCCCAGCCTATTAATAATCCACAATCACCGAGTGCACCGCTGGATTCACAATCATTTAAGTAAATACCATACACAAAGCTGTGACTGCGAGTATGTTTCTTCATCCGATGATGTCAAACAACTGCGGCAGAGTTTCACTCGCTAAGTCACCAGCTAGTAGTTTAGCTGGTTTCAAGCCAAACACAAAGGAATGTGAATAGCTGGCAGGTGACTAGGATGGCTGACGAAGTGAGGCTGTCGGTACGCTCCGAGTTAGAATATAACCTCGCTTACCTACATAACCGGTTGGGATCATATTCACAAGAAAGAACATGAATTTCTTACCTCCAAAGTTTGGCGGAAATCCTAGTCCAAAAACAGCTCCAATATCCCCTTCGACTGGACCGTTGATAAGAATTCCCTCCTGTAGACACAACACAGCCTCGTTGACAAAGCGCGAGAACAAACGGTACTGAATAGTTTCCCGAGTGTTCTCTATCTTGGCAGGAACTTTGTTCCGTTCAAGTAGTGTGACTGCGTCTGAGTTCTCTAGACGATGTTTACCCTTCTTGTCCGTGTAACTATAAATACCCTTCCCAGATTTGCGTCCACGCATCCCATTAGTAGACATGTCCTTCAGAATTTGTAGGTTGCCGCCCTGGAAATAGAGACAAGTGGGGAGGTCGGTATGAAGGTAGAGCAAGGATACAGTGAAGAGAGACTACGCAGCAAAGCTTATCGTTGTTGTTTTGGGACACGGCGAAGTTCAAAAGAATGAAAACTAACCGAGTAAGACTTTTATTGCTTATTTTCAGAACAAAAACGAGCTCGTTTTATAGTGAATACTTTTACCAGAAAGTCTCCGATCGAATTGTGTAGGAAGCATGAAGGAAACGGGCCCCTTTTAGGCACATAGGAAACAAACAGACTACGTCAAATACACTCATTTTCTCCGACTGAAAGCAGTCATCTTGTCGTGGTGGTCGGGTCACGAACACGAAACATAGAGAATCCATGCTTGCTGCGGAGCGTCACAACCCAGTGGTTTGACAATGTAGTCGGTTAGTATCAAATAGTGCTTTATTGTTACAGGTTAGTAACACGGAATAGGAAAACAAATTCCACAGCTATATGCACCTAGGTAGAGTAGATCAGCCTTGGGATTCGGCAGTTAGTGAGGTCTACAAAGAGTGCTCAAGCGAAGAATTTACTGGCTAGGTGACTGGAATCTTGTTGGCGATCGGACGTTGGTCCCCTAGTCGGTAGGTGTACAAATAAATAGAGAAAAGTTTTTTGGTGAAAATAAACTATATGAAAATCTAGGGGGCGTAATGTCAGTCTTTTCGAACTCTCGAGTTCGGCGGACAAACCAACCACCAGAGAGCACACCCGATGGAGCCCAATTGTGAAGGTGTAAGCTAGAGCAATGAATAAATGCGTCCAGCCCTAGAACCATTGATTAGGATAAGGGCGATAGGCGACAAGATGTGATCGTTCTGGATTATCCAGTAATGGCATCTACTCTAACGTTTTGTTTCGTGATTTGCCCCAGCCTATTAATAATCCACAATCACCGAGTGCACCGCTGGATTCACAATCATTTAAGTAAATACCATACACAAAGCTGTGACTGCGAGTATGTTTCTTCATCCGATGATGTCAAACAACTGCGGCAGAGTTTCACTCGCTAAGTCACCAGCTAGTAGTTTAGCTGGTTTCAAGCCAAACACAAAGGAATGTGAATAGCTGGCAGGTGACTAGGATGGCTGACGAAGTGAGGCTGTCGGTACGCTCCGAGTTAGAATATAACCTCGCTTACCTACATAACCGGTTGGGATCATATTCACAAGAAAGAACATGAATTTCTTACCTCCAAAGTTTGGCGGAAATCCTAGTCCAAAAACAGCTCCAATATCCCCTTCGACTGGACCGTTGATAAGAATTCCCTCCTGTAGACACAACACAGCCTCGTTGACAAAGCGCGAGAACAAACGGTACTGAATAGTTTCCCGAGTGTTCTCTATCTTGGCAGGAACTTTGTACCGTTCAAGTAGTGTGACTGCGTCTGAGTTCTCTAGACGATGTTTACCCTTCTTGTCCGTGTAACTATAAATACCCTTCCCAGATTTGCGTCCACGCATCCCATTAGTAGACATGTCCTTCAGAATTTGTAGGTTGCCGCCCTG
Organism: Opisthorchis viverrini; assembly: GCF_000715545.1. NCBI lineage: Eukaryota > Metazoa > Platyhelminthes > Trematoda > Opisthorchiida > Opisthorchiidae > Opisthorchis > Opisthorchis viverrini. The sequence goes on along the minus strand of NW_008751861.1, from coordinate 221,050 downwards.
GAAATAGAGACAAGTGGGGAGGTCGGTATGAAGGTAGAGCAAGGATACAGTGAAGAGAGACTACGCAGCAAAGCTTATCGTCGTTGTTTTGGGACACGGCGAAGTTCAAAAGAATGAACACTAACCGAGTAAGACTTTTATTGCTTATTTTCAGAACAAAAACGAGCTCGTTTTATAGTGAATACTTTTACCAGAAAGTCTCCGATCGAATTGTGTAGGAAGCATGAAGGAAACGGGCCCCTTTTAGGCACATAGGAAACAAACAGACTACGTCAAATACACTCATTTTCTCCGACTGAAAGCAGTCATCTTGTCGTGGTGGTCGGGTTTCAGTGCTGCAATGATCCTGCGGGTTATACAGGCTGAAAAAATTGTTCAGCTGTAGCACCTCTTCAGTGCCTAATTGCTATGTCATCCGAAGGTTGTATGAGGGCTGGGATACCGCCAGGTTGCCAAGCCTAGACAGGGGAAATCGAGAAGCAGGGGTCGGGCTCGAACCACGGACCTTCCGGTCAGTAAATTCGCGCTCTAAACACTTGGGCCATCTCGCCCCACTAGGTGGAACTCAGTTCTTCGTCGGGCTGCTCCACTCTGGCCATTCTCGCATGGTTGAAACTTCCTAAAACTGAAACGGTAAAAGTCAAACATTTACGGAAACAAACAAGTCCAGTTTTCCTTTCAGTTTTTGGACCAATCATGACAAACCACTGATACTAAGATTGCAAGTAAATCGAGACTGCTGGGTGAGAAAAACCAATAGCGCTCAGTATTCACAAAATGGAATTGAATTTTCGAAAGCTATGACGTGTCATTGATGGACTAAAGCAATCGGGCAATTGAGTCAAGAGTACCAGTCCAAAATTTTGAGCCCAATTTAGACATTTCGGTGCCTCAGGGATGCTGGGAAGTTATTCCACCAAACTTTTCCGCCAGAGGTATGATTGCTTCAGTGGACAATGAAATTTGGTGAGCTGCAAAAAGATGAACGTAGATTAGGATGGTTTTTGGTTTGAGCAGCAAAATGCAACGTTTTGGCGCAAAACGTTTCACTCCACTCATAAAGGTTTTGCAGCTAAGAGCATCTTGCGGTTGATGGGCCCCCAAAGTAACTGCTGGTGAAGGGTCAGTTAAAATTCGTACCTAGCCACATATGTGCTGCTTCGCAAAACATGAAAATGAGTGACATGATAAAAAGGATGTTTCTGAAAGCTGACAACGCGTAGAAGACAATGACAATGGTGTGCATGGCCACGTGGCCTGAAAAATGCTACAATCTCAGATACCGCAACAGTTCTGCCTGTTTACCAGAACCCGAATGATGAATAATTACAACAACCAAATTAGCATCAAATGTACGGAACACATTCCACCAAAAAACGAACAGATAACTTCCTTGGTCGGGTCGGGGTAATATTTCTACTACACTAATATTTACACACAGCAGGCTTTCGAAAAGAAGTAAGAGATGAATGACATCACTTACAGCCATTCTCGCGGGGAAAGCAGCCGACAGTGTTTCGGCCACATGGAAAGCCACATCAATACCAACTTCATCAGCCAAAGTAGCCAACCCAACCGGCCATCCGAAAGAGGTAGTGGCCTTGTCCACGTCAGTGGGCGATACGCCCTCCTGCAGAATGAGGACACACTCAGATAGCATGGGACCGAGCAGACGAGTGGTATAAAAACCTGGGGCGTCCTTGACCACGATGATCACTTTGCCCTGTCGGAGACCGACGTCCATTGCAGAAGCTGGGAAAAAATCGTGGGTGAAGCAAGCGTTGGTGAACACAAAAACGATGTTTTAAGGTCGAATTACTTCCAAAACATTTACCAAAACACAAAAAGAGGAAAAATCAAGTTCGCTCGCAAGGACGCGCTCATTGTGCAGCCAGTCAAAGTTCACAGTTGGAGTGCTCAGCCAGTCGACAAACGCAAAAGGTAAGAACTCTCGAGTAAAAACAGAAAACTTTTGTGAGCAGTTAGCGTAAGAAGCCTGATAATTCTGCAGACTTAGTAGGAAAATAGACCCTCAGTTATGGCCACACAAGCTCGAGATAACTCAGATGCGCAAGTTACTGACCGAGATGTGTACGGCTGAGATCAAAGCTTGATTTTCCGACTGCTTCTACCAGGTGTGGAACGAAATAATGGTACATCAGTCCTCACGCGTCGTTCGGATGGCACGGCAATCATACACCAAAACAGTGTCCCAAATGATCGGTCTGATTTAGTGCATATCTCCCTCCGATCGGCTACGTCCACAATTCACTCTCCAATAATACTGACCCATCGTCACGCCAACTGGAGGTAGAAAAACTGCAATTCGTACATAACACCTAAAGCTCGTTGCTGCGATCCAACTAAACCTCTTATCTTAATCTATATCACTTACAAGTGTGTGGTCATTGACCCAGAAAAAAGTTATTGCCGAATCCTGTGTGTGCTAATATATACACATGCCAATGTTTATCAGTACAACTTCTGTATAACGGTATATTGATTATTAGCGAAGTCCGTAACTGTGCAATTCATTCACATATAACGCTGGCTATAAGGCATGTTGGTGTCATGTGCTACAACTTAATACGGAAGTCCCTAAGCTGCGAAATTCTCATCTTACCATGTCAGAGATCGAAATCTATCGAGAACACTTCGAAATATGGCAGATAGATGTTGTTTGGAAATATCCTGTTATTAAAAAACTACACTTTCCGAGCGGGAATACGATAACACTGAACAATTGGCGCTGGCTCGTTTCAGCGAGTAGCAGGACGAGGATAACTATTCGACGGAGAAGGAAACAGAAAATGCAGCAGTTCAGAACACAAGATTCAACGCTAGACATTTGCTGAAATTTTGCAGAACAACTTCAGATTCGACGTCGGACTGGTTGACTGCAGGAATCCGTTGTACACATCTTCAACAGAACTTACGACTGCTATCTAACCTACCCTGGAAAACGTCCATGAAATTCTCTAGCAGTATCAAAATGTTCATACTCTCCTACTGACGGTAAAACATGTGCAGCGTCCTCCTTCTTACACCTACCCCCATCACTATACTGGGTCACTCGAATTTGGGGTGGATCCTACTCATTCCCAAGTAATAAGTTATTGGATATGTAACTCCTGTGGCGAGATGCACTCTCGCCAAATCCGTCGGTTCAGATGAGCCACTTATCACAAATGTGGCAAATCAATTTGTGCTAGTCTACGTCATCATCATCATCATCGACAGCATGACATCAGTGTTCAACACCGATGCTTCACTGCCGTACAACCATGACTTATTTGAAAGCCTTATTGTAAAGAAAAGAATAAAGGTGGATGGGGGAGGGACTTGGTGCCATCTTAACACAATCATTCCGAGGTGCCTACACCTCCAGACATTCAACAGTGAGGATCACGCGGTCCCCATCCTGGGAGCCGAGCAACACCGATCTCCTTCATACTCCCCTGCCAAGTCAAGGGTTGGCCACCTCTGTTCACGTCACTCTGAGTTGGGCATGGAAAACAGCACTCTTTTCGGCAACACATGTCCCACCCAACGCAGCTTCTGGTGCTGGACACATTCTTCAATGGAAGTACCCGTTACATAACCGAAAACACGCTTTCTAACTGCCTCGTTACGGATTCGCTGACACCAACCTACACGAGTTATGGTTCTGAGACAACGATTGTCGAACACCTGAAGACGTCTCAGGTCCGCTGCTCGAATAGGCCAAGTCTCACAGCCATACAACAAAACAGCCCGTACTGTAGCTTGATACACACGTCCCTTCAGATTCAGGGATAAACCATTCTGACGCCATAGGTGTCTCAAGTTAGCAATCGCAGCCCGAGCCTTGCAGATTCGTGCATTCACCGCATCTGCTACACTACAATCAGAACTAATACAACTTCCAAGATACGTGAAACGCTCCACAACTTCCAGTACCTCTACCTGGATTGTAAGTGGCGTGTTTAGTGACTGCACGTCCACGCGTATGACCTTACACTTTGTGGGTGCAAAGTGCATACCAAAGGACGGGACGACTTTGATCAGTTCATCCACTTCTTCTCCACTTGGAACAAGAGAACGATGTCGTCTGCATATTCCAGATCGACAAGGTTCTCTTCACCGGCTATTTGAACATTAGGGTTTTGCAGACCCTGCAGCGTTCGTCTCATTATTTGATCGATCACAAAGTTAAAAAGGAATGTTACAAAGTTGCAAAGTTAAAAAGTCTACGAGCAAATAAAGAAGACGAACTACCGGATTAACTGGCTCGAATAGCCAGCAACTCCGTTATGCAGTGCATTTTCCACTTCACCATTGGCGGTAATATTCACCATTAGCGCATTGTGGATCCTGATCGGTCCTGTTAATACAACTTCGCGAAGCCGTCTCGAACGCTCCACTGACATGACTACATGTAGTAATCCAGATCTCGGTTCACGTCGACCAATAAACAATCCATCTTCATAAGCATCCGGGAAAAATCCTCCTGGTAATTTTCTTGTTCCGAACTCCGGCTCATTATTCATGAAGGATATCGACATTTTACCTCAATGGTATGTCGGCAATGTGGTATTATCAGACCTCACTCTGAAACACTCCAAACCTGCTAGGGGTGTGTAAGTTCCCTTGGTAGGACCGACAATTTTCGTTAACGACGAGAATCGGCCAAGCTTTGGATGCCCGCTTGTTTCGTTCCACTGTACTTCCAAGAACAAGTAACGGGAGCGTATTGGGTAAGTAATTAAAAAGAACAGTTTCAAATCAGACGAATCTCTCTCCCGCACTGGATAGTGAGACTACGATAGATGAAATGATCACACTCCATTGGTTGCACCCGCTTGATCACGAGCGCTATATGCCCATCGAACGACTCCCTTGAAGGGCTCTTTTCACACAAGCACGCCGAGAGAGGAAACAAGCCAAGGCAGTGAAGTATGAAAGTCACTATCAACAAACTCAGCCGCGCTAGTCATTGGCGGTGGAGGAACACCGAGACAAGACATATCAGTGGTTAGAGCCATTATCAGACATGGACGAGTCGCGTTCTTAATAGCGCTCGTGCATCGGAGCTGTTGCCTTTAATACACAGTTTTCTTCCAAATCATCGTAATTGAAAGTTCAGTGACGCCCGTGCATTTGCGCTTCAATTATATCAGCTACTGACTCCAATGCTCAGCTATCTACCCTACCTCATCGGCGAACGAGGCTGTGGCAACTTGCTGTAAGGCAAGTACGCGGTTTTTACAGCTGTTGATGACGATGATGCCGAATTGATACCGAAAGCCGGGTGCATGCCACACTACTTATGTGTTGCGCCCCATTTCGCAGCTTGAACGGAGCCACTGTGTAGTCCTACCATCAGGAAGTTTTATACGGTTCAACAGTCGAAGGTGTGCAATGCGTTTCATATGGCTTACTTAGAAAGGAAGCTGGTTTGAGATCGTTTTCTTCTGTCAATAAGAAGACATCTCCAACACTACTGATGTGAAAGTGGTCTACTTCGTAATAGGCGTTGGCTGTTGCCATCTACTCACAGCAGTGACGCATCTGCAATCAGACGGTCTAGCTGAGAATTTCATGCGCGTTGTTAGTAGCGTGATATACCTCATCAATTTATCAATACTGCTGTAGATGGAACGTGAGGTGGACGGCTTCCGACGCTGTATCGTCACCCTACTTGTACTATCGTGGGTCAGACATCTCCAAAGCTGTAGAGAACTCCGCATACAAATCCTTAGTGTCTGGAATAGGCTGACTCAGCGTTCCAATGGGATACTAACCTACGGCACGCGACTGGTATATTACTGGATCGGTTGGGAAATCAAGCCCGAACTCTACATATGGACTACTACTGTCTAGGCTTGAGCAGCCTAGCAACATCTCAACTCTCGAACTTCTTTCAAATGGTACGGCAAGGACCTCTTCAAATTGATGTCATTACACCATTTAACGCAGCTGAGACCGACAATCTTGTGTTTTTACCATGTTGTGAGCTGTTGAGGACAAGCTGCCGATCAAACACCCAGCAACTATGAAGATCTGTTATCTAAGGTGTAGTGTACGCCTCGGTTGAAACCAAACTGTTTTTGGGAACCTGTTCTACTTATAATCGTGTGACTACTGACCTCGAAAAAGGAGACTACAGAACAGTGTGTGTGTGCCAGTGTACATAAGTTTATCTGCCAATAAGATACTTGTATAACAATGTATTGATCACTGGTGAACTCCGTAGTTTCCGTGGAGAATCACACATGCACAGGTCTTAACCAGGTCCCGTTTAGACATTTCTCAACCAACCGTTTCGATGATGAGACGAAATGTGGGAGGGCACTTGTGAGACCCAGCTCTAGAAGTAGGCAGTAACCGACGAGGAAAGGTTCTTAGTTAAGTCATAAAACAAGCGGATTCAGATTCAACCCTAAATTTCCGACAGTCCATTTCAACTATTACCTGTGTCTTGAGGATAGAACGCAGCTCGGATTACTTGCAACCAGTTTTGGTATACTTAAGAAGCCACATGCCGTTATTTTTTATCAACCCGATTAGGTTGGCTCAAGGAACCCATGTAGTGAAGTGCCTAGTTAATGCAGGACAACGCTTGTATTTCGTGCGTGCTACTGATTAGGCAATAAAACAGAAGTTACGGTAAGTGCAAGCACGTGTGCTTTAACAGTACGTCAACAAACGAAGGGAAGTGTCTATTACGGAGCGGAAGGTTGAACAAATTACAAAAAATCGTTCAGCTGTAACACCATTCCGGCGCCTAGCTGCCATGCCACCCGAAATAAACACAAGGGCTGGGGTACTGCCAGGCTGGCCAAGCATAGACAGGGGAAGTCGAGAGGGAGAGGTCGACTTCGAACCATGGACCTTCCGGTCAGTAAATTCGCGCTCAAACCACTGAGTCATCTCGCTCCAGAGGCTGGTGTGGCAGTGGACAGAACTTGGATGCCTCGTAGCCTTCGGAGTACGTTCAAACTTGAGAGAAGTGACTGCATGTAGCTGAGAAAGTAGTGTAGACTACCTTACTTGCGGAATTCATTCAACCTACAGTCTAACAGGTCTGAATGAATATCCCCCACACACACACAGAAAAGGTAGGTCATCAGTTCGGATGAGACATGCCAGTGCTTCCAACTGGGACTACCTATAAGCCACCTAGCCGTTGTGGCGATAAACCTGGTGAAGTACCAACCGAACGTACGTTCTTCATCAAATGTTGGAGGAACAGGACGGCTCCAGACGATCTCACCGTCATTCTAGTTGGAGAGCTCTACTTCACGAGGCAACTATCGAGAGTGTCAAATACGTACCCAAAGTTTCCTGTGAGGTCTTGTCCGTGACGATCAATTCCAAAAGTTCCATTCTTTCCACAGGTGAGAAGTAATGCATACCAACGACCTGAACACCAACAGACACATGAAACGTGAATTAAGGAATGGAGAAACAAATATGCACAAGCCCCGTGAAAAATACAAGAACAGTTAAGACGCAAATAGTTAACTCAAATAGATTGTAGGTTTCTAAGCAAATGTCTACCGTCACTTCTACACAGCAGGTGTGAAGCAATCCGGTGAGAGTGCCAGTGCCCGGTTACTGGCGGACTTCTGCGTCAAGCACAGAACGCAGCCTCACCTACAACGGGAATCACGATTGCAAGCCCAGCAAGTCAAAACATGCAACCGACTGTTCCAGATAGAACTACCGCGCAATTTTTTGCCGTTCCGTCCAAGTGCAGTTTTAGACCTGAAGTTATACTCGAACTGAATACAGCAGCGAAGCAGAGATTTAAGAAACACCTTAACCCAGCGAGAAGGTCATATTGCTCTGTCCTTCGTGCAAGACTCTTTGCTTTTATTAACAGGGATCGATAGGCACTAATACACTGGTGTCATAGATGAGGCCATGAATGTTGCAGTAAACGAGTGTTCAGAACAGACGACCCGAACACAAAACGTCTTGGAAAGGAAAGGGTTCCGATAACGAATAGATAGAGTGCTCGGGTTTAGTTGAGGCCACTTAGCAGTGGGGCTAACCAAGATGCTGAGGTATCCTAGCACAGTTCGTACCTCAGGATCAGGAATATGTCTTGGAAGTTCAGCAACGCAAATGGATACATTTTACTTTTACATTGCCGGTTAGTATCTAGCCACGAAGTGAGACTAAATCGAACTAGCCCAGCTAGGCAACCTGGATTGCAACGAAGCGAACAACAGACGTGCTTGGATGGGTTTCTAGACACGTAATTTGAAAGTACAAGTTGTCTGGAGTGACAGGGTTTTCAACGAAATCGCCAAAATAATTCAAACCAAGTTCATGTTTATGTTCAAGCCTAAGCTGGAAGGCTTATGTGCATTTTGTTTAGAGATTGTCTAGCTTTCCAGGGGTGGGAGGAACAAGGAGAGAGTACATATTGACAAAATTCAGGTTATTTGCTGCGCCTTTCACGCTTTCCTAACTTGATGTCATGTATACATTCCAGTGCATGGTCAGTAGGAAAGAGTTATCCGGGAACACGGGTTCTTTAACATGTAAAAGGTAACCACTGTGACCGTTATATAAATTAACTAATAATTCAACTGCGCACTGACGATGTCTCCTCGACTGGGGGACGAAACCTTTGCCAACCAATCGCCAAGCTCGGCGAACAGATCAACTGCCATCCGATCAACCACCAGTAACTAATAAAAAAGATACTGACGTACTTGCCCTTCAGGTCCAGACTACGTTTGGGGGAAACAACTTATCAAAGAACGAGCCACAATCCCCAGGTACTCGGAAACTCGGAAGGATGGTGTCTGGCTCAGAATTTCACCCATCCTCACGCTAGGTAATGCGATTTTGCTGTTGTCGAATACAGAGAAAAGCTTGTAAGGGTTTAACAAGACGGACCTGATCAGCAGAAATCCTGAAACGCCTGAGATGGACGGACTTTTGTAACATAAGGGGAACCGTTTTCCTATAGTTGGAGAATTGCAGATGTTCCATTCAGTTGTTGGACAGATATTTGTCACCACTAACACAAATCCCTGGAATGTAAAGCTCTGTGATAGAATAACGTTTAATTCATAAGAACAATGATAAGATAAAAACAACGCGGCATCATGATCAGCGTTAATCTGTACAAGTTCAAACCGTTCAGTCGATGCAGTGCGAACGAGGTGCGGTGCGGTTGCTACCACAACCTGATGGATAAGCCGCTTCGGATATTCGCATAGCTATCGATCGCAAAATGTGCGATTCGATTAGTGTGCTGCTGATCTCTTTGTTCGCCAAAGGAATACTTGGAGTTTGTTCTCAAACAGTCTGCCCCAGATGACGAGTTACGGTTTGCATACTGCACTCGTACAAAAAGGTCCCAGATGTGTCGGTGAATAAAGAAATAGTAGTTATTCAGCTCCTTGCTAACTAGACGAGGCGCATACAAAGGTAAACGGACTGTTGATTGTGGTCAAATTTTAGTACATAGTGGCACTATGTTGGTGCGTATATATATATATATATATATATATATATATATATATATATATATATATATATATATATATATATATATATATATATATATATATATATATATATATCATAAGAGAGTGAAAACACGCAGAATACCATAGTCCCATGAAGCATAAGTTGTTTAGAGACTGGTACATAGGTCACATAGTGGTCTGAGTGGAGAAAGTTCGTTGAAATAGTCAGATGTAGTGTATTTTAAAAATACATATGTCTGCCTCATTTAAGAGTAAGGATCCATACACAGTTGAAATTGAGCCTAACGAAACCCACACGCAGTTTCTGAATCCATATGAACTGCACAAATCAAGACAATGCGAGTATGCCAAACCCTGATATTGTCAAAACGTAAAATGTTTTTAAAGGTGATGTGCCAACGTAGATTTATTTCTACTCCTCAAGATTGTCATCGGTAGCCGATGGTGGTCACTGGCAACAAATGCTAATGAGATCAACTGATCAATGGTTCATTTCAATGGATCGTAACCACTGACACTTGGAAAAGGTAACATATTGGAGTAAAAATGCATGAGAATTAGGAGCATACAGGATGCCACCGAAGTGAGCTGATAAATTATGGCAGCTACTTTCTTGAGGGGCTATCCGGATAATGCTTGAGGACACAGTATAAAATTAGAAGGAATGTCTGCTTAGGACCGCATGTAATGCGATAACGAGCATATCGACCGGGGCATCAGTATAGATGGGTTTATACCGACTGGCTCCTCATCTGACAATGCTGCGTGGAGATTTGATGACAGTTTTAGGGACGACGCAGAGTAACTAACTCCTTTCCGTTACTGTATGTACTTTCAAAAGGGGTTTGCTTACTTACTATCACAATGCGTCCACATATGCCGCCTGCCCCAGAAAGTCATGGTTGGTACTTTTTATCACTCAGACAGTAGCTCACGGCAAAGACAAACCACATATGGATAATAGAAGCATAGAAAATCCACAGAAAAACACCGATACCTACACGTGTAAGTCAAGTAGGCTGAAGAGGCGAATGTTAGCTGGAATCATGATAACAATTGGATATCGTAAGGAGCTGAAAAAACGAAAAATGCTTCAAGAAGAGAACGGAGAAAACAGTCAGGTGAGGGAATGACGTGGGCGAGATCAGATGCGAAGAGACGAGCTACCTGAACAAATAAATTGGGAAGTGGATCAGGAGGTGAGTGTTCCGAATAACATTTGCTGCGATAGTACCGAAAGAATTAATAAAATGAAACCAAGTTCAGATGGTCGGAAAAGGTGTGAAGGTCAGAGTAGGGAAAACAATGAGGCGCACAAATTTCCATTCAACTTGATCAAGGAGTGAAAAATGAAGGACGTGGTAAAAATACTTCACGGTGAAGTGAATTCGCGATTTATAGATCTAGAACCTTTGGAAGGAAGGAATTATCCTCTGTAGATACAATATAGACCCAATTTTATTGGCAACCAAGCTACTACCTGACATGGAAGACCCGGAGAAGATAGCTACGGAACGGTAAGCCATGGAGAGAGGAAGTCGGAAAAATTCAATACAGGACTAGAGTCAATGGAGCGTGCATGGTGGTGCAACAGTGAGCACAGAGGGAGACATGTGGGAATTCGAAAAGACTGAACGTAACTACATTTGATAAAACCCAATCATGAGCCATGACAAGGTCGGCCTTCAATGATCCGATCGCCCACACATGGTCGCCATTCATCTGAGAGGCAGCAGATAACATCTACTTAGTTGGTTCAAAGTCAGACCAAAATCCAGTAGAAAACAACGTGGCGGAACGGTTGCGTGCAGGCGATTCCAAATTATACAAAACTGAAAATCACGCGATAGTGGCAAAAGTGATTGCGGAATTCTCGACAAATTTGACCAAATATGACAGGGTGAGGAATTCTCCTTATAACTGTCCATCGACGTAACACGTTCTTCATTGGACTTGTTTAAGCTGCAATAGCTTTTCGCATCTTCAGACTACTTGCTGTGCGGATCCCACAGATCTACCAGTTTGATTACAAAAGTTCGTACGTATTCCGTAACTGGCCTAGTTTAGGTAGACTTATTTCAATTTTAAAGATCGTGAATAGAGAATGGACGGAGATATGTAGGTAAATAAACCATATCATATGAGCATAAATAAAATAAATATATCATTCAGCTGTAACACCCTTCCGGTGCCTAGCTGCGATGCCATCCGAAGGAGGCACGAGGGCTGGGATACTGCCAAGTTGCCCAAGCTTAGATAGGATAAGTCGAGAGGCAGAGATCGGGCTCGAACCACGGATCTTCTAGTCAGTAAATCCGCGCTCTATTTACTTGGGCCATCTCGCCCCATCGCATATACCATAGAACAAGAATAACAATTACCTTGTCTGGCCGCTTGCTGACGGCAGCAATCTGATGGATTGGGAGAGCGGACGTGTTGCTGGCGAAAACAGCATGCGGAGGAAGAATGGCTTCAATCTCTTTCAGCACACGATGCTTCACGTTCAAATCTTCAAACACGGCCTCGATAACCAGATCAACATTCTTCAGTGAATCCATGTCACAAGTACTGGTAAGTAGGGTGAATGTCTGCATGAGTAATGGGAACAGTAGAGTGAAGAATCGGACTGAATTGGTGTACGCAGTGATAGGAGACGACAATAAAAAGGAAGCAGATGAAAGTATAAAGTCAGGAGCGCATACATATGAGGAAACCGAAGCATCGAGGGGTGGGGGCCAGAAAAAGAGCTGTACACCATTCCGCCTATCCATACCATTGCTCTAGTCACGGACACTGACTGTCACCACACAAGCTTGGGTTGTACTCGAGTCATCTGTATTTTCTGTAGCTTGGTTTCCGTCGGTGATCAACACAAAAACAACCATCCACATACACCTGCGTTTACTAACATTCATTGCGATCTTTGTGGATGCAAGCAAGCCACCAAATCAATCCACATCGTGGAACATCATCAAACGTTAACCAGAGGTCACCAGCACAAAAACACAGTCCAGCTGTAGCACCCTTTCGGTGCCTAACTGCCATGCCACCCGAAGGTTGCACGAGGGCTGGGATCATCATCATCATCATTGTCCGCTGTAAGAACCGCGTACTCGTCGCACACTGATTGTAGCTGCCGCAGTTTCGTTCACCGATGATTTGNGGTAGCTGCGCATTGCACGCGCGAGCTGGTAAATTGGTGCATAAATCCAGCACTGTCAGTGGGCTGTCAAGTGGGGGGGGTGGGGTGGAAAAGGAGCTATGAATTGAAGGCAATAGCTTTGATGCACGAGCGCCATTGAGGGAGCGACTGGGCCATGTGTGATAATGTCTCTAGCCATTGATGTGGCCCGTCTCAGGGTTGGGATACTGCCAGGTTGCCCAAGCTTAGACAGGGGAAGTCGAGAGACAGAGGTCGGGTTCGAACCTAGGACCTTTCGGTCAACAAATTCGCGCTCTAACCACTTGGGCCATCTGGCCGCCACCAGCACAAAAGCAAGTGTTAGCTATAGAACTTTCCAACAGGGCAACCAATAAACCTCCACCTGTAAAGACCATATAGTAAGTAAATTACCAAGATGGGAGAGGGACAGGTTGCTGGGATACTTCAAGCACCCCGAGTTACACTAAGGGATGAAAAGCAACAGTCTAAAACATCACTGTCATCTTGAAACAGTGGGTCCCCTTCACCAATGTCAGTAGCACAGCCAAAACCCATAGGACGCGATATGTTGGCACTACATTTATTTTCATTATTCGAAACCACTTGCAAGCATTTACGAGACGCACGCATAGCAACGAGCAATGGGTTTGCAAGAGGAAAGGTGCAAGACCAATTCCAGGGAAGGCATCGTCATCATCGATAGCATGACATCAGTGTTCAACACCGATGCTTTACTGTGGTATGGAAGGCACCAGTTTCTGATCAATACACACACAAACCAGGCCGTTTATTGTTAGTTTTGTTGAATGCCCGTCCTTCTGGGGTATAACTGCAGAACAAGATCGAAAATGAACCGTATGCGTCACTTTCGTATTAAACAATCGATGAAGTCAGAGTCTATTAGGACAATCGTACTGCGTGCGTCTGTCTGGTTGGCTTGTACCAAACTTTTATGAGTTCTGTCAGTTTCTGAGAGAGTTCGTTATTAGACACTTTCCATCTGAGCCACCATACTTTAACCAACTCTTCCTGTTTTGCGCTCAATTACGTTTCACATAAGAGACTAACAAGTTGAGGCGAACCAACTGGCTCAGGAGACAATTCAGGTGCTGCATCTCTCCTCCAACCCTATATGAGGAAACGGTCTTTCTCATTGAAAGATCAGGTAGGCTATTTTATGTGATATTGTCTTCTGAAAATCCACTAGTGATTTATTTGGCCCATCGTCCAACATCCGAAAGGTCGACTGGTTTTCAATCCAAATAAATTACTGTAATGTACCAATTTCCAAACAAACTTCACTTCTAGAATCGACAAAGATTCATTCTCGGGGCTTACGTTTCGTGGAAAACAGAAAGTCCAGGCACTGATACAAAGTTACAACGGACCGGATGAATTAACTTTACGGGCGAATTCGGGTTCGCGGAACGTAATTTGGAGATCCTTGCTCCAGGTAGATACATACGTTCGATGGAAACACATACCTTCTCCGAGTCCATCAAGGTCATTTTCTTCCGCTTCACTAGCTTAGCAAAATTAGCCTGAATATACTCTTCTCCTCGAGCCAGGTTGGGCGTAGAAACGTCCTTCATGACTGTAGGTATACCGCGTTGAATGCTAACTTGGGCAATGCCTGCTCCCATCAGACCAGCGCCCAGGACACCCAGACGTCTGAATAACAACAGTAATCATAGAAGTAGGTAGAGCAGAAGCAGGTTAACTGTATCTTGTTGGAGCATACAATCCAAAGCAAACTTTCTAAAACGAAAGTAATAAAAACCTGACACGGTACATACATGTTGTACACACTGCAGCCGACTATGAGGAGGTTCATTTGCGATTGGGGTTGACGTGGATACGGTGGACAATTTGTAATATATATATATATATATACTTCCCAGTCGACACGCACGGGAAACAGTCTTATTATGTTGCACGAACCAGTTAAATCGTGCATGCCAAAATAAGGCATGTTTTCGGCGTTTTGCCAGTTAAATTTTTTAGGAAGATAGCGAGAAAGCCTCGCACGAGAGGATGACTTCCACGGCCACAATCTTTTGAAGAAAAATAAACATATCTTATTCTATCACAAATACTGCTTACTGTTTTGCCCATCAGAGTTCCTAGAATAAAAAACAACCTTTTTAACCTTGAAGCACTTCAGGAGCTGTCTCGGCAGCGATCCAATGCAAGGGATATCATTATCGGACATAGGTTAACGGAATGATTGTGTGGTTTTATGTGGTCGTTGAAGTTCTGACAAACAGTCTTTTTGAACAAAGGAAAAGAGTACATAGTTTAGGCATCAATTAGCAGGATGCAAGTACTACTTACAAGGTCAAGTTAAAAAGCCTGAGACAGATTGTCAATGACCTGTTGACTCAAGCGCACAAACAACCGACGAGTTGTAGCAAAAATGATATACCAACGGGAAAACACGGGGCTGGGGGAAATTGAACCAGCTTAAAGCAAGATTAGTGTTCCACTCAAAGATTTGTCATCACGACTTTTCAAAACTGAAGATCACACCAACACACCAGCAACCAGAACCCGTTCGCCTAAAAGTCTAGGAGTAGGAACGAATGAGGAAATGGCCTTCCATAAAATCCACCAAGTAGCAACCAGTGTTCCTCTGGGAGTGCCTTCCTGAACCCATGGGGCGTGTTTAATGTCCCATGTTTTGATCTGTCCCTAAGATCTATGGGAAATTTAACGGGCAACCGACCATGCTAAAAGAGAAAAGCTCTCAAAAGGTCAAGAGTTAAACAAAACATTGAAAACTCGATAAGCCCAAGCGAATACGGTCGTTTTGTGAGAAACAATGGTTAACGTTGCAGCAGCCCTGCACAACTGCGCAGGTTTACAATATAATAACATTAACAGTCTCGCTGTAACGCCATTTCGATGCCCACTACTGTGTCAATCAAGGGGAGAACAAGATCAGAGAATACCAGGTTGCCCATGCTTAGACAGGAGCATTCGGGATGTGGTTGGGTTCGAACAACGGATTTTCCGGTCAATGAGTTCGCCCTTGACCACTGAGCTACCTGGAGCTGAACGGTGATAGCGAATAGAGAGGACCATAGATAGGCTATATATGGCAACATAGGCCACACAGATCTTCGCCTCTATAGCTAAGTGGGCACATGAGCAAACAAACCAAGAAGTAGCAAATCATCTCAACCTATAAAAACAAATTCTACTTACTTTACTGGTTGTTTAGGTGCTGGTACACGCTGTTTCTTACATTCCGTATGGCCAAGGAAAAGACCAATAAGCGATTTACATTCGTTGGTCATTGCCAGCTCTCCGAATACTTTCGACTCCAAGTCGTAGCCAACTTTTGGTCCCATTTTCACAGAAGTTTCGAAAACCTGCGTGAATCAGCAGACAGAATAAAGGGAACTATGAAAACTACAAGTCCCAAGTAAACCATTTATGTTGGTACAGCATCCGTGGAAATGACAGCACACGTCAGCTTAGGTCTGCACTCACGCATCACCTCCCTATGCGCAGGCGAGAAGGTAAGAGCGATCACTGGAAGCTACCAGTAAGTTACCTGTAAACAAGCGGTGTGGTCAGCATAAATATCAGTCGCAAAGTACATGCATGTGGAATAGTATGCGCATGGACATACAGAGCCTTGGTGTTCGATTCGGTTTGGCTGATCAGTTCTTCTCAACACGCTTGCGCAGCAGAGTACGCACCGGAAATTGGGAATCGTAAAAAATCGTTCAGCTGTAGATGAAGAGGTCGGGTTAGAACCATATAGACCTTCCGGTCAGTAAATTTGCATTCTAGCCACTGAGCCATCTCGCCCCCAAGCGCGAGTATTAACATAAAAGCTGACCAGGTCACCCACTCCTTCATGTGCTTCACACCAACAAAATGTAACGTCGTGCAGAGGAACGTTCAGTCTTTGCACATGCCATTAAGGATCCGAGGAGTAACGTCGGAGGTTGTGGAACGCTATACCTATGGAAGCTGGCCCATGTCAGTGACGTTCACGTCGTCAGTTTCTATCTAAATAGTTTGGGCAAATGTTGGAGGTGCATGTGGTACGCTGGCACCAAGTACCCCTATCTGTCCCGTGTTTTCTTGTTTCCTCATCTTTGTTCAAATAAACTGATATGGTTGTACGGCACTGATGCACCAATGTTCTGATCTGAGGTTGCTTTACATGTGGATGTTCAACCCCACTCAAGATCATACGACTAGTCCATGAAAACCCGAAATCCTAGTCAACCACATACAGGCCACCGAAGGTGACGAATAACGACTCAAAAAAATCACGAGGACGAGATGATCGGTGGGAAAGCAGACTATTGACGGGGGTTAGCTGAGACTTGCGTATCGAGACTGAAAGGGACTTAGGACAATCCCGCCTATTGAGAGTATGGTTCTTTAACGAAAAAGTTCAAGGTACCGGGAATAAGCACCTTTGCACTGTAAGCTTATCTGACAACATGTTTGTGTGCGTATTTCTCGTACACTAAATCTGTTTATTTTTGTGACATTCTATGAGCATAGCAATCTGGCGACAAGTGAGGTATGTCATTGAGTAGCGGCATACCATTTCTGTTTGATGAAGCGTTGACGACAGAAATTCTGAGCAAAGGGAAACAAGACGATGAAGCATTCACCCCAGGGCTGTCACTTGTGTAGTCTGCATTCCAATCATCTAGCATACTGAGCCTCCAGGTGTTATCAGATAGTCGTTCAGCCGTGACACCCATTCGGTGCCTAGCTGCCATGTCACCAAAATGAAGCACGAGGGCTGATATACTGCCAGGTTCCCGAAGCCTGAATAGGGAAGTCGACAGGCTGAGGTCGGTAAATTCGCGCTTTAATTGCTGAGCCATCTCGCCCCCAGACCTCACCTCGCTTGATATCAGTACTTCGTGAGACATATGGTGGTTTTTGCCGCGACCCTCCCTAAAGAGAATTTGGTGCAAGTATGCCACAGGAATAGCCCGTGTAAGGAAGGCCCAAGTAGTGAGAGCAAAGTGAAGGCTGGTGGAAAGAGACGGATGTCCTAATGGGAGCGCCAACAAGGAAACAGATGTGTTTAAAAAATAACTGATTTGAGAACTTAAAGAGACCTGAACGGACCGCTCATTTACTCTCGAGAGTTGATTCGATATCCAAACCATGGAAATATTTGCATACCATAAAAGTGACACGGTAAAACTGATTATTAGTCGCCGAAATTCCACTGCTTCATGTTTCCGCCACGTAACAGGAAGGAACAAACCTGCAATTGTTTACCAGACGCCCCTGAAACGACTACATCCTAGTCGGTTCCAATTATTTTACAATTGGACGGTAGTCAGTAGTTTCGCATCTAGGAAGAAACAAACCTGCAATTGTTTACCAGACGCCTCTGAAACGACGACATCCTAGTCGGTTCCAATTATTTTCCAATTGGACGGTAGTCAGTAGTTTCGCATCTCAGAAGCAGAGCTATTTCGAATTCGAAACCGCGAAGCATATAAGAAACACACATCCAGGAAGTAAAACTATAAATGCGGATGTTTGATTGTACAGCGACTGGAAGAAGCACGAAGTGGCTGAAACATACCATGAATTCGACCAGTATTGGTACTTACATCTACCAGTTTCATAGGTGCAGGGTAAAGACCATGGGACTGCTTCATCACTTTGTTCCTTGCCTGTTTGAAAAATAGCTTTCTGAGTGGCTCGTAGTCCAATGCTTTCCAGAGGATACCTTGAAGGCGTGCGGAAACAACAATATAAGCGGGTGTTTGACAGTTAGAACACGGAATAGTACATAGTAAAGTTAGTGTAAAAGAAAGGCGGCTTTGTATGACCTTGTACAGGTATCTACATAAAGACGATGCAAAAGAAAAGATGGATCCCTATGAATGAAAATCAAACCCATAACACCTCGCGTTTTGCACGAGTGCTCCGCCCAGAGTGGCTTAGTTAGTTGGACAGGCATCGCGTCCGTTCAAAAGCGTGTTTCCTCGACCGTCTTATGTAAACATGGATTCCGTGCAAAACAAACTAAAGACAACTTCGGACACCAATGCCCGTCTATTCGGTATGCACTAACCATTAAAACAGTTATTAGGACCTGCCGCTTGGTTTCGAGCACAAGATCAGTGAACAACAAGTTACATGTACAACCAATGTGCCTGATTATCTGCACGATGAAGGGCATTCCACACTTGGTGAATAGTAGACGATTATCTGGATAACTATGACAAGCAAACAAACATGTCCCACTACTGGCATTGAAAGATGCGCGATACATAGGAAGTAAATCACAGAGCACACGAATAAAACCGATTATCATTGTCAAAAGACAACAGTCACGTGAAGGTGAGCATCGGTGTATCGAATA
Source organism: Opisthorchis viverrini (assembly GCF_000715545.1). Classification (NCBI taxonomy): domain Eukaryota; kingdom Metazoa; phylum Platyhelminthes; class Trematoda; order Opisthorchiida; family Opisthorchiidae; genus Opisthorchis; species Opisthorchis viverrini. The sequence continues at coordinate 202,026 of NW_008751861.1, read as the reverse complement.
GAGACTATCGACCTGACGCCTTCAGTCTGCCGATCACCGACCCAGTTCGCACAACCGACGGATGTCGATTAGGTGCGAAAATTGGCCCACTCAGCTGTTGACTTACTCGAAAAAACTGGGTGTTCGGGGACAGTTTGATTGTTTATTTCAAGCAGTTATTCATCACAGTAGCGGATCTGACCATAAAGAAATAAGCTTGAAATTTGTGATGACCACTAACATCACCGGGCTTGCCACATATTCCTTTATAACGTTTCTCACGCCAGTGTCTAGACACTACCGCTTTCAAAGTAGGGTAAACAAAAGACCGGTCGAGTATGTATATAGACACTGGAGGTGTGTCAATCCCCACTCAGCAAAAAGGATGGAAGTACCGATAGAGGACTAGTGGGCATATGTTGGGGCTTCCCACCAACCCGAATCTGGAACCCACAATTGAAATACAATGCCACACGCAATCATGCTATTCGGTCAACTTCCATGTTGAGAGCTAAACCTGTGATAAACTCTGTGAGATTCGTAGATCGTCCTAGTGTATCCTCATCACACCGTTTTGCTATGCTCGTCCCTTGCAATTTTGCAAGAGCAGATATAAACAGAATGCGGTAACTTCTTGCGTGTGATAATCAAATGGTTTGTCCTTCTCAGTAGTGGCTAAAGGGCGCTTCATATAGGTATGCATGTCCCTTATAGGACATGTCTTGTTGCCTTCTTGGAGTTTTGGGTCACGAAGATCTCGTGTGGTAGGAATTTTTCATTCGCTAAATTAACTTTTTTCCAGAGATTGCTGCATGACGGTTGCTTATTGGGGAGAACTATTGTGTCTAGTTTTCAAACTGATGACTATAAGACCGGATAGTTTCGGCATTTCACCTGATCCAATGAAAAAGCCGGTCAGAGAACAGAAACAGCTGTTGGCTTCTGTCTAATCGACACAATCGAATGTTACACGTACAAACATGAGGCTTGTTACCCTAATCCAACATACCCAAACACTAGGGAGCAACTTCACTTTCATATGCATTTCTAATATAAGGTTCAGAGTGGATTTGCAATAAGAGTTGTAAGTAAACAGCAGACTTCGTGTGCATCTCAATCGAATATTACAGAGCTCCGCTGAACGAAAATCGTTCTGGTGTTGCTTTCTTGGGGCGCACAGCACGCCATGCAACCAAAACACGACAACCCCAGGCGTAGGTAGCAGCGTTCAAAGGTAAAACGCGAACTTCAACCAGGGACCCATTAATCAATAGCTACCGTCTTAATCTCGACTACTTCAGGCGGGACAAACCATTCACATCGAAGTTGAGGTTTACACATAGACAATAGACGGCAGCACAGTAATACTAATGTGTGACCCTAAACCAAGCACAGCATGGGTCAAACAGAAAGTACCAACAGCTTGAGATGCTGTTCACAGATCTGTTAGGTTTGGCTTGAGTGAGCAGTGACCACAGGATAGCACTGGAACAAAAAAGGCTACCGATATCTGACGATTATGTCAATCAGATGACACTGAATTAGAGATAACAAAACAGCTATGAAGGAAATAAGATGTTGAAACAAATAACCTCAAAAAAGCAAATTTACTTACGCTGAACTACTGAGCGCGGAGCTTTGGTTGCTTTTAGGTTTCCGTTAGCCAGATTTCTGAAAACAACGGAATTAATGGTGACTGAATGTATCCATGGCCGTTCGTGAATTAATCAACATTTGACGTAATGTCTTAGTCTCGGAAAACCTACTCTGCGCACGACACTGCGATCGATTCGAGGTAGGCCATGTTATTTTCAGTTGGGGAAGCGACTCCGGGTCCAAGGGGTTTGATCACCTGGTGAACGAGGCCCATTCGTTTTGCCTGTGAAGCAGGTACCATGGACCCTGTTAGTGCTAGTTGCAACACTTGATCTATCCCGCAGCAAGTTGCCAATAAACGTTGTGTCCCTCCCGCACCGGGAATTAGTCCAAGTTTCACTTCAGGAGCACCGAGTTGTGTTTGTTTCGTATCCATCGCGATTCGGTAGTGACAGGCAAGAGCCATTTCCAGCCCGCCACCAAGGCAGCTACCCATGATAGCCGCCACCACGGGCTTCTTGCTACTTTCGATTTGCTGGAAAGCCATTTGCCCTTCCCTGGTCACAGAAAAGAAACAGAATGGAGGTGTAAGAATGCAGCACAGGCTGAGGTCATCCTGAGATTCTGAAGATATACCGTATAAACGATTTACTAACCCACGGGCGCTTAGCAAGAACCGGACAAGGAATATACATTCTGCTAATAACTGTGCCAAAGTTGTACAGCGAAGTATACGCGGAAACACGGTTTGAAATCCGAGCACGAAAGGCGGACTGACGTGGAGCCGTGATGTGCCGAAAAGAGGCCAGTAGAGTCTCATTAAACGCAAAACGTACAGGTGAGTGCGAATCTCAGAAAAACTGGCACAATCACAAAGTACTCAGGAACAACGCCTTTTTGCCGTGAGAAACATGTGACGTTCAACAAATGCCCCATTCCATTTTGAAAGATAAAACTTTATGACTAGAAGAGTTGTTCTTGTGTGGAAGAGGTTCATTGTCGTAAAACTGAGCAATCTATATTTTAGTGGTAAAGCTATATGGACTTGAACGCTTGCGTGAGAAGACGGGAGATTGTGGAACGAACGGAGTGTTCAAAATAACCAGTAAATTGGTGGAACAATGACGAACTGTGCGGCGACCACGCAAAGGTGGAACTTTTAGAATATGGAGGTGAAACCCAAAGTTCCCGCGTGACGAGGCCAAATAAATTAATAGATTACACCAAAATGTTGAGTAAAAAACTTGATTCTGAGAGGAAAACAACAAGCTAAGGTTCGATATAGACCGTCCGTGGTGTTGTGATTACACTAGTGTGTAGTTCGTCAGAGCAAGGGAATTGAGGCCATACTGGTTAGCAGGGTGTACAGGTCCGGGAAATTCCCGCTCCAGATGGGTAAGTTGGATCGAATTCCGAAACTTATCGCATTGAGTACCCATATACTACTAAAGCCAGAACAAACCCTGTGTCGTTAGGTTATATCAAGTGGTTGGTATTTTTGTCCACCGATCGGATATGAATGACGTCGAACTAGCTTACGCAGATTAGACACACCATTGGGGAACAGGTGCCAAACGATCCTCAAAGGGCAGAAATGAAACACTAGAAAGATGTGGATTTGGAGTTTAGCGGGCACCTTTTAACCAAGCAAAAAAGCAAAATATTGGCAACTCAATATAGATGAAAAGCTGAAGCAGAATCCAGCAGAAATCCGACTATCAAAAAAATCAAATGCAGAGTGAATAAAAACAAACAATAGCATTTCAGCTGTAACAGCCTCTCGGTGCCTAGCTACCACGTGTTCCGAACGAGGCTCGAGGGCCAAGATACTGTGAGGTTGTTCAAGCCTAGATAAGAGCAGTCAAAATGCAGAGGTCGGGTTTGAATCACGGACCTTCCGGTTAGTAAGTTGATGCCTCAACCACTGAACTATCTAGAGTGGATGGTAGCCCATAGACCTCTGCATAAACTTATTAGGTATTGCCTTGCTGCTTCCAAACTGAGCGTGGTCGTACCACTGAGCAATAGTTCTTAATAAACTGCAAAACAGAAGCATTTTAGCTAAGTGTCCTCGTACTTCTTCACACTACTGGAGGAAACTCGCTCGCTATTTTTGTAAGCTACACCGTAATTCGTTTAACTCTTCTGTAATTACTTGTATGGAGTACGTAGAAACTAACTGCCAAAAAAGTTTAGAAGAATGCCAAATAGTTCTTCGGTAACTCGGAATACCCGGATTTTTCGCTCCCAATAGGTCGCTAAGTTTTACTCAAGTTGAACGGAAGAAACAGACCAGGGGGGTCGAAAAGTCTTGCACTCTACTCCAGAGGGCTGGAGATGATCCGTAGAAATAAAGGACAATCTAGAGCATCCTTTATTCCGAATTCGGTCAACTAAAATCAAAACTAAACTAACTAAACTAAACTAAACTAAACTAAAACAATTAGCAAACAGCTAAAAGCACAATCCGAGGGTCCTACCGAGAAACCTAAAACGAAGTGGATAGATCAAATAATCTTTAAATGAATAGAATTCCCGAAAACGCGCGTTTTTGCCAGAGTTAAGCAGATAATTTGGTGGAGAAATGGTACACACTCGGAAGACGGTGCAGCTAAAATCAAGGGTGGCGAACGTGTTTTAATGCCTTGTGGACGAGGGACGCCGCACAGAGTGATAAGGTACAGAAAACATTCCAATCGCATAGTCCAAACTGGTTGCAATTTTTTGCTTGCTGCTATCAATGGTGCATTCAGGCAATATCATGAGATGACAATGGTAGCAAAGATTTGTCGCACATATTAACCAACCTATTTGGAGACCCGGTCCACCAGGAACATGTCCCCATCCTAAGTCAGCCATTTAGGCTATTCCATAACGCCATCTAATTTCCTTTCTCGTATGTCTTCGTACATGTTCCTTAGTGGTAATGTATTCCTTCATATATGGAACCCACACAGTCGGATAAAGGGTAAAATCACCGAGTCACGACGGCATAAACTCGTTCCGAATAAACTCGACTATTGTTTACCAGTTGTGGAACGGGTCTCTTGATGTTACCCAGTATGTAGTTGTTCTGACGTCTTTCTGTCTTGTTTAGTTCAAACCTGACACGAGAAGCTGCAACTACGTGGTTTTCTGTAGTCCAAATGGCGGCAAGTGCGAATTTCAAGAGTGCTAACTTACTTGGATATATTGCGGGCTTGCTCTTCCGTTTTACAGGCACGAAGGATATTCACATCAGCACCAGCTATGAAGCAGTCTGGTTTTCCAGAGATGATGACACCACATGAAATGGACTCATCTTCCTGGAACTTTCTGTAAGCGTCAAGGAATTCTGTCTGAAGCTGTTCTGTGAAACAGTTGACCTGAAAGTTTTGAACAGGGAACGACCCAACATACTTTCGAGCTCTGGTCATTCACTCTGAGTATTGCCACATTCTGCCTTTTTTCCAACGCCACGCATTGACCTGCGGGTGCAAGAAAGCACCGTTAAAATAGAACTATCAATGTACAAAGGAGATTAAGTAAATTGATTGCTTCGGGTTACGAGGCACTAAGCGATCTTATAGCAAACCAAATTTTCCACCTCACTCTCACAGAATTCCACTCAGTGCTTCGACAATAGCACTAATCTTGACATGACTCTAGCGTATTAAATTTTTTCATAATGCTGGAAACTTCACATGTCTAAACAATCGGCCTCGCCACTGTTAGCTCAGCCGTCCGGGTCCGTACATTTGTGACCTGGACTTCAGAGCTTATTAAAAGATTATTCAAATAAAGACCATTCTTACCGACCACTGAAAACCTCAGCAGTGGAAATACACGTCTTACAATGGACTGCACGTACTTGCTAGAGTAGCAGTACAACGCTATTTACGACAGTACGCACGAAAGGCCTTGTGAAAGATCGCATAAGACAGCCAAGGGTGGACGCACAAGGTAAGCTGTTTGGAACGAGAAATACCCGAGTACTAAGGAAGTCTACAGCGTACTTTTGGCCACTCAGGAATGAATGAGGTTCAAAGGGCTTCAAGTGAAAACTTTATAAGGGTGACAAAGCATCATCATAGGTTCTGTGAATTAGATCAAATGTAGACCTAGATCAGTGTTATTGGCACGCTGTAGATAAGATATGCGGAAGTGGAACGTCTTGTTGGTTTTGTGAAGACGACATGCGAATTAGTTCAGTAGAAAACCGTCGTGACTGTCGAAGGTTATGTCTCTCGAAAGAAAGCATAGGATTCAGGCTTGTATAGCATACTCAAGACTTGGATGTACGTAAGAGTAGTACTGAGAATAGCGAGGCTTCGAAACAATCCGACTCTGTGCAGTAAGCCGCGGTGATTGTTAGCAGTAGTGACAACCTTGTGTCATTAAGGATGGAGGACAGCAGATGAAAATCCATCTTAGCTTCATTTGTCAAACAATGAAGGAATAGGAAAGCACCGTAGAACCCAAAGAACTCACTATTGGTGGAGAATGTGCGCGAAACACTCCTCCGTTTCGCCTTTGAAAACCCGTAGCTGACTAAGTGAATAATCATACTGCACATTGCCAGAATACCAGTCTATCTACTTTAGCCAATAGATCAGCACTAAATGTAGCAGTTTCTGTGAGATTGAAGCCCAGTTGTCCCGATTGGATACGCCTTCAATACGTGCACTAACTTCGCCAAACAAACGTTTTCTAGTTAAGATGTGAAATTCTCAAACCCCATCTTTACCGGTTTTGTCAACTCCACATTGGGCTGCTGTTACGCTGTGGAATACTGTGGACTGAGATCAGCCAACCGGACCTCCATTAATGCTTAAGTTGATCTCAGTTCTTCATTCTCTATTCCTGGAAACCCTTATACAAAGAATCGACCAACCGAACACTCAATACTCCTGGAGTTAGCGTTGATATCTGTTTCACAGAAAGTATCAATAAAGTGAAGAGCAACCCCTAGGATGAAAATTAGCATTAGCAGTCCGTGAGGCGAAGGTCACACCGCAGTTATCCTAGATGATAACTCAAACGGATGACTGCCAAACCCAATTATTCGCTGTTGTACTGGTATGACAACCCGGTCCAACATTTGAAATGTGTAGCAATGTAGACGTAATGTAGAACCCCAGATGGCCCAGTGGTCAAGGCGTGAGCTTACTGATCGGAAGGTTCGTGGCTCGAAACCAACATCGGCATCTCGGCTGCTCCTGTCTAACTCAGGTAAGCTCGCAGTAGTGCGGCCGTCGTGCTTACTTTCGGTAGTATGACAGCTAAACACTGCAAGCGTCTTACAGCTTAGTGGTTGCGTTGCGTTAGTGATGTAGAAATTTAGTAATGTACAAATGTGTAGGCTTTCAACATGGTTTTATAAGTTCCAACAGCGGTAAAACATGAAATACATGAAATCAAGCGGAAATGTAATGGGTGTCGCAAATAACACATGTGGACTGCCAAACGAACCTTCGTCTAATTTTTCTCTTCGGGATTAAAAATTCCACTCAGTGAAGGTTAAAACAGCCATTAAGTACACATTGTGATAAGACCTAATACCACCACTAATGATAGGGTAAGGTAAAAACTCATACCATTCCACAGACAAGACAAACCAATACATCACTAACAAATTCGAACCAAGGAATAATCAATCTACAACAAAACGCCTGAAGTTCCTTCGCTGTTCGGTAAATGTGAAGCATATTATCATCAACGTTCGGCGCATTTAGGGCTATTTCTTCAAATCTAAGCATGTCTCTGAATCGGTACCACCTCAATAATCGGATGGAATATACACAGTTTACAAAAATATTAACGGACCACTAAGGTGAAACAAATCACGTTATTAGCAGCAATAGTGGGGAAGAACACTAATGATTCACTGCGGTCCAAGAGATACGACCTTATAGTGGTGTGACGGTTTGTGTACCTTCGTAATCAACTGAGCTATGGTAAAAATTGACCATGTGAGGTTGGTTCACCTGCAATACAACCGACCTTCATTTGGTATCCTTTGTCTTCCTCCTTTGAAATTTCCCACTCAAATATTCAGACTATCAAACGCGATGCAATGAGTTCCACCAACTTCCCAAATCACCTATAGCGTTCAGCTGCAACACTCTTCCAGTGCCTGACTGTCATGCCACACGAAGGAACCACGAGGGCTGGGATACTGCCAGGTTGTCCAAGCCTAGACAGGGGAAGTTGAGAGGCGGAGGTGGGACTCGAACCTCGGAACTTCCGGTCAGTAAAGTCGCGCTCTTACCAGTTGGGCTATCTCGCTCCCCATATGGTTTCCTCGTCGTCGAAACCCGAAATCAGCTGATTAAACCGTGTAGGATGATAGGTCGACAGATATGCATGTTTCGTAAAAACGGCAGTGAAACATTGATGTTGAACACATGCTGTCGATGATGAAACGCCTAGACAAAGCTGGACAGTAATTGCATTCAGCCACGCTTATTACCACCACGTGACCTGCACCTGACTGCACTCCATCTTTTAACCAAACACAGGGAGCGCTGTTCAGTGCACAGCACCTGTTACTTCTCGCGAGCCCGATTCCCGAACCTCAATCACAATTCCGAAAGCCTGAACCTCACGTTCGCCTCGAGTTGCAGCCTGTAAATTTGCATGTATTCAGCGACATTTGCACAACCATCTCCAGTAAAATTCGCTACTGACCATCGTCAAAAGTTGATTCATTTTCGGAACCAAGCAATCCTGAAGATTAGGGTGGTCCATAAATTCACGCGATTCGTCAGGCCACCGACTTCCTTTTGCACGGCATCAGCCAATTACGATGCATTTTGTTGGCCAAAAGAACACCTGGGTTAGCACCCATCTATCGGATCCCTATCACTTTCGGTGCACAAGTGTCAGCTAACACACAGTCACAACACTGGCGACGGTGATGGATTAGAAATAGAGTCTGCGGATGAAATTGATGGTTGACATATGCTGCTTTCTGGAGTCTGAACACTCATTTTTGGCCAGCGCTCTTACGTGTTTCAGCTGCGTGTTCTCAGATTGTTTTTGTTGCTGCAGTTGCGCGTGCTCGAAATGCTTTCTTTTGGTATTCCGAAATCACCTGAAGTTGGTCAGGTGAAACTGACATCGTCGAAGACATGTCGCGAGTATCCGGTTCACAACACTTGTCAATCGATAGTTCATATCTATATATTTATGTTTATTTGTATTTATATCTGGCAACCAGTCCTCTCATTATGCAAACACTCGGAGAAGATTGTTGCACCACCTTGAACAAATCATAAAGATAACTTTACAGGAGTTCAGTGCAGTTCGTCTTCAGCTCGACACAGCCTGAGACATCACACTGATTTCACGTTCCACTTGGAATGCAATTGGGGAGCCATTATTTTCTGTTACCAACCATTGTGCACAGTCTGCTTCCGCTTATTGGTGAACTCACTTGTGATGAATCTTTCAGTGATGTACGACTTAAAAGCATTTACTACCACGCGAATTGTTCAGATCTGAATTTACTCGTTCTTGATTGTGTAGATAACTTAAATCTTTTTTGTGCCCCTCCATACTCTGTATGTGTGTATCCAGCTCATACAAACACTTCCCAATAACCACACTCCAATCAAAGGTTTCTAATGTCTTTAAAGGTAGTTTTGGGCATTGTTCCAAAGCCTAACCCATACTTTATTTGAAGCCAAATAGAAAATCCCTCTTCAGACAAAAACGCCCTGTGCCTTATGCTGATCTTGCACCTGTGGACAGTGAACTCGATCGTATCCGGAATTCAGGTGTTATCCAACCTGTCAACTACTCTTCCCGAATAGCTCTCATCGCTGCGGTCATGAAGACGAATGGGCGGATCAAGATTTGTGCTGATTATTCCACAGACTTGGATGCTGCACTCGATTCACATCCGTATTCTCCTCCAGTTCCACATGATCTGTTTACCAAAAACTCAATATTGATACCTTCCTCGTTAAACTCAACCTGGCTGATGCCTATTTACAAATCAAGGTTGCGAAAGGCCCCGAGGGTCTTCTAACCATTAACACGCACAATGGTGTTTTCAATTCAATCGTCTTCCCTTTAGAGTAAAAACGGCGCCAGCCATATTTCAACAGATCATGGACGCTAATACTAATGGGGTAACAGACGTCGTGATGTACTTGGATGATATGACCGTGGCAGCCTCAGATCAGGAAGAACTCCCTTATCACTTAGCCACAGTAGTTGACTGAATCCAGGAATACGACTTTCACTTCCGGGATGAAAAATGTACATTCTCTCTTACATCTGTCAAATATTGGGGTTTTATTTTCGATGGATCCGGCCGTCATCCTCACCCGGACAACACTAATGCAATCCAGAGAATGCTACCACCCACACTGTGATCTTTCCTCCGGTTTATGAGCCATTACAGTACTTCTCTACCAGATACGCACCGTGTTCACAATCGTCCCATCAACTGAAAAAGGATGTCCCCTGGAACTGGTTACCTCAATATCAATCAGCTTCGAAACACTTAGATGGCTTCTACCATAACATCTGCTGCTTACACAGTATACCTATCCAGGGATATCATTCTAGTGTCCGATGCATCCAACCTTGGAATTGGAGCAGTCATTCTCCACAGGTTCTCTGATGGAACTGAAAAATCCATCACCCATAGAGCCCGGTCTTTGACACTAGTCGAACACAGTCAAATCGTACTTGCCGTCTTAGTATTCCAAAAAATAATTTACGATTGCTGTTTCACACGCGTTGCCGATCACAAACCGCTTGTCAGCATTTTTCGGTTCGAAGAAAGGTGTTCTGGCATACATGGTGAACCATCTCCTTGGCTACGATATTTGCAGTCAAAAACCAGTCAACGAATACCATTGGCCAGGCAGAAGATACAGTTGTGTGTTTCATTTCCGCCGACCTGAGTTCACCACATCCAGTGGAGTAAAATAAAGCTGTTCTCTTTCACCTTTTCCCTTCAATTTTTCTAATGATGTGCTGATTGAAATTTTTCTGCCTACCTCTGAAACCTCGGGAGTTCGAATGTTCTCATAGAAATTGAGTATGCGGACGATACTGCTTTCCTTGGCTGAGATCCTTCCGAAATACAAACCACTTTGAAAGACCTAAATATTCCTTCCGCGTGGTTTGACATGCGCTTCACATCTGCAAAGTGTAGAGTACTGCTGCAAGAATGGATTGGATGAAACCCAAACTTCATGCTTGCAGGCAAGCCAATCGATATGGTAGATAAATTTGTTTCCCTGGGCAGTTGTGTAAGTCCTGGTGGACTGGCTGGTGATGAGATTGCTTCTCGAATCGGAAAGGCTAGGGTAGCTTTTGCCAGCATCTGACACCTATGGCGCCGACGTGACGTCAATTTGTTTGTCAAGGAAAGAGTTTACACTGCGGTAGTAAGATCCATGCTGCTTTATGGATTCGATCAACCAATCAATCAGATAGCAAAATCAGTATTGGCACTGATGCTCCACTGCTGTGCAACCACAAGGTGCGTCTAGTCTATATAT
>NW_008751861.1:188430-189922 GCF_000715545.1 Opisthorchis viverrini | reverse complement strand
GATAGACCCAAATAGGCTAGACAGGCATTGGCTGAGGAATCCACCGCCATCTTTGAAGAGAGCAAGTGGGAAGGTCGTCAGGATCAGCTGTACAATGACGCTTGAGTAGAGAAATACATTCGGACACTTTTGAGACTGAAGGTGGCTCCATATTTACAGTCCACCTTTCCGTTGAAGACCAGGTTTCTGGATTGGAGGTAGCAGATTGCCAGCTGAATTGCTGCTCGAAGTACTGCACCCAGCGGTCCAAACGTTCTGCCTTGTTGCATATCAGGGAGCCATTTTAGTCCCTTATTATTTCGCTGACAAGAGGTTTCCGAGGACCAGTCGAATGAATCGAGTGGAACAATTTGCGCATCCTTTGCATCTTCCATTTCTTCGGCCTTTCGGGTCCACCAAACTTCTCGGTCTGCGCGGACACTCATTCTCACCTGGAGTTGGATGATGCGTGGGTGGCGGCCAGGTGGAATCTATCGCCGGGTCTCCAGCAAAGACAGGGTCCTATCAGGGATCCAATGCTTGGATGGGGGTGACTGGGTCGTACCGCAAACAGACATTCCGGTTTTGAGTAGCGCTTAGGATATCTTTTCCAAGTGGTCGTTTATATCCAACAAGGTACCGTTTGGCAGACATTCGAGTAGCCGGTTCTGATAGTTTCGTTTGACTTCTGTGTCCACTGGCTTCTCGATGGGTACGCGAGGTGTGCGCGTTTTGTGTACACCTGAAAAGCGCAGTGAAAAGCAGAGGCGTACAAGTGCATGGTCAGAGTCCACGCTGGTGTTCCAGAAGGAGCGGCAGCCGGTGATTGACCCTCAACAACGATAACTGACAGCGATGTACTCTGTCTGGATTCGGCGCTGGTTTGATGGTGGGCACCACGTCAAGCGATTTCCGCTGTTCCGGAAATTCGTACTGCACAGGAACAGCCTGTGGTCGGCACACATCTGAAGTAACCGGTCTCCGTTGTCCGTGCGTCTCGTGTCCAAACCAAGACGGCCACCCAATCGGGTCTCAGCAGCGCTTAGTCTACCTACCTGGGTGTTCATATCGCCAGCAACCACAACGATATATGAGCTTTTAGCCTGTTGTAGAAGGGCACCTAGAGTGTCATAGAAACTGTCCTTGGCAGTATCAGAGCAACATTCAGTTGGGGCGTAAGTAGACACAATAAACAAGGTGCGATGAACCTCACTTTCTCTGGATTCTCACAGATGTTGCCAAACGAATCGCACAGAGGCGACTATCAACGGGTATCCAATCAAGCAGAGACGCTTCCGCTCGTTCGCTCAATACAATACCCACCCCAGCACATCCAGCTGCAGTGGCCTCTGCATCACCAGAGGTGCGCAGTCGGAACCTGGAAGAGAGCGAGGGGGCAGTCAGTTCGATTACAGCACTTGCATCCTGTGTCCTTATTTCGGACAGACAACATACATCAATACAGAGGGAATCTAGCGTACGCGCAAGAGCCACCTGTTGACCTGCTTGCTTC
>NW_008751861.1:187510-187897 GCF_000715545.1 Opisthorchis viverrini | reverse complement strand
AGGGCTGGGATACTGCCAGGGCGCCCACACCTAGACAGGAGGACGATTGGGGTCCTCATCCAAAGCCTTTGGCTCAAAAGCCTAACCGCAAGGCAGCGGTGTTCGGCTGGAAATGCAAGTACATTACCTTTTTTTACGGAACACGCCATACATGTTCCAACCCCCAACCTGGAGGGCGAGGAGATTGTGTTCGTCAGACTTCTACCCATGGATCAACCTGGTATGAGAAATTCCGTGAGTGTCACGCAGACACCCTCCATTATGGCTCAGTGGGTGTCCGAGGCACAAACCGCCACACGACGGTAAGGTCCAGTCTCTTCGTGACGGAACCTTAGCATCAGCCCTGTTCCTACATATGTTCGAGCAACCTGGCAGTATCTAAGCCCT
>NW_008751861.1:178785-187023 GCF_000715545.1 Opisthorchis viverrini | reverse complement strand
CCATGTACCTGTGAATGGCGATAACCTGTATACACCGGTAGCCACGAGACCGTTTTATAAATTCATTGTACTGCCACATGGACGGGACGGTTCAATTCTAATGAGGCCAACCCTTTAAGCGACTTCACCGATGGTCAACAAGCAATAAATTGTGAATCATTATAAACTCGGTGACCAAGCTACACACTTACTAAGATACCTGCACCTTTGAAGAGCATACTTCAAGTGCGCTACAAAGATGAGGTTATCTACTGCAACAGATGCCTACCCGAACGTCCAAGCTGGAAACTTGGACGCAAAATCAGCATCGCGTGTCAATCCAAAATGCCCACCACTCTCAAGGTCACAGGGGTGAAGGATTAGCGCATCGACACGGATTCACGGATTGATACACAGGATCGAGGCTTTTGCCCAAGTTTCCCGGGTCGGTTTTGTTCTTTTCGGTCAGTGGCTGTCGTTCACCTGAAAGGCAAAAGTGCAAAAAGGGTGTAGCACTGCTCTTTATGTTCTCAGAGCGGGGCAGTATGCTCGCCAGCGCGAGGATTCGCATAAATAAATGTCTAATAATGCTTTAAACTGGGTTCGAGAAGGAGCGTGTACAACCGTCGGAGGAAGGTCATTCCACGCAGCTACTACCCGAAATGGAAAAAAGTTTTGCCTAATGAATGTGTGTGCCCTGAGCTTGAAGATTTTCTTACTATGTCCCCGCCGGGTGTTTGCTGGGTCAACAAACAATATTGAGGGTCTCGCTCGAGATCCCCGAGTCTGTTTGGTTCTTGTCCTTCAGCGGCTGCCGAACACCTGAAAGGAACAACTGGAAAAAGGGTATGGCACCGCTCTTTATGTTCTCAGTGCGGGTAAGTATGCTTGCCAGCGCGTGGATTCACATAAATGTCTATTAATGCTTGGAACCGGGTTCTAAAAGGAGTGTGGACAAAGATCACTGCAGAGGTCATTTCACGCACCTGCTGCCCAAAATGAGAAAAAAATTTGCCTCATGAATGTGTGCGCTCTGAGCTTGAATATCTTCTCACCATGTCCCCTCCAGGTGTTTTCTGAGTCAACGGTGAAAAATCCCGTTAGCAAAACCTTCCCCAAACAGGATATAAGTAAGAATTAGGTCCCCTCGGAGGCGATGATACCCCAGGAAAAAAGGTCAAGCACTGCGAGACGCATTTCGTGGTCCACAGACTTGAGGCCGGCAACCAGTTTCGTAGCGGCTCACTAGAAATGCTGGACAAGTGTTTTGTGCGTCCTGAGTAGACAACTTGTTTGGCGTGTTCGAGGAACAGTCTGACATAGGCCCCATTGAGTATACGGAAGTCCATGTGAGTAATACGTGAGAAAGTGCGCTGAATCACTCGTAAATTGGCGAATGGGGCCGATTTCTCACGATGCATTAAGAAGGACAGGTTTGAGGAGAGCCAGTTACCCAAATCCTTTTTGGCGTCTATCCTCATGATGTTTTCTGGTCCTTTCTCACAGTGCATGACAAAGGCATTCGCCGAGTCTCCCCCGAATGGCATACGGACGCGCTTTTCCTCATTCAGATAAAGGTACCAGTCCAACGACCATTGCTTTGCAGCGTCTACATCCACNGGGCACTGGCATTTGTACTCCAGGATTTCGAGTCCCCCGCAAAAAGTAGACATGTACTAGCAGGATCATCAGGAATGTCGTTGACGCGGATCAGAAACAGCAGTGGTCCTAGAACGGAGCCTTGAGAAACTGCAATGGAGACCGGCGCTGGAGAAAATTAGGTAGAAGCTACGTCCACTCGGAGTGATCTGTCTCATAGGAACGCCTTGATCCAGTGTAGGATTTTTCCTTGAATCCCGTAAGACTCGAGTTTGTGGAGCAGCGGGACGTGTAGGACCCTATCAAATGCTTTTGAGAAATCGAAAAATATGGCATCCGATATGAGTCCATCCTCCTTGGCTTGGGTTAATCTGTCCATAAATACGAGCATGTTCTTCACGCCCGGACGGTTTGGGAGAAATCCGTGCTGTTGATATTACGGTGGTTTAGGATGACTCGCTTCAGCATGCGTTTCCTCACCTTTCACTGCATGCCAGTGAGGCCTGCACCTGCCGGGCGATAGTCGGTCACCAGTTTTGTAGATTGATGTACCAATCGCTCCCTTTCAAGCAGTGGGAAGTTGGCCATCAGAAGGCGACTGGTGAAACACCAGGTAAAATGTTTTACCAGTTTGAACGATGTTTTCTTCAGGAACCTTGGATGTACCTCACTTTCCCCCAACGCGCCGAATGGGTTTGCCTTTTTTCAAGAGCTTTGGAATGTCCTGTGCGAAATTAATGTTGGTTAGATACCGTTCGCATGTACGCCTCGACAAGTATGTGTGTGACGAGGGCATTGGGAAATAATACAGCCCTGCATAGTGTTCCCTGTAGACTTTAGATACCACTATTCGATCACTCGTGGATTCTCTTCCCCTGTCCCTCAAGGTGAACGTTGTTGGTTTATTTCCGTGGCAAGTCCGCATGTAATTGAGCACCACATTTTTGTTGTTCTGGGCCAGCCCTGTTATGGTGGCTTGTTTTTGGATGGTCCATTGACGTATTCCTGATCTTCCCCTGTCCCTCAACGTGGAAGTTGTTGGTTTATTTCCGTGGCAAGTCCGCATGTGATTGAGCAGCACATTTTTGTTGTTCTGGGCCAGCCCTGTTATGGTAACTTGTTTTTGGATTATCCAATGACGTATTTCTGATGCAGAGTGTTTCCGCATCTTTCGGAACTCTAGCTCGTCTTCTGTGTCGACTTTTTGAAAAAAGTTAAGGCCTGTTTCCCAGAAGGCACCGAAACCTTCTAGGCAGCTTAATCCCCAATCGTCTGCGTTCTAGAGTTTTCGGAATGAACACTGCTTCAGTCTCGCGAACATTCTGGACTATTGTCCTGTATAACTCCTCAAATCAAAGCAGGCCCCAATTTTAATTTAGCAAGATGCGCATTCCTGAAAAGTGTGCGTAGACTACTGCCTCACAGATCCGCCAATAACTCCCAGGTGCACTTCTCTGGGAACGTCACAACAACCTGCGATACCGAGCACTCAATTGCAGAAGTCTATTTGAACATCCAAAAAGCTCTTGACGCTCATGCATTCCTGCTGACTAAACATAGTCCTGCTGGTATCACTGGATCATCACTTCAGTGATTCACTTCCTATCTGGTAAGTCACATAATAATGATAATAATATTGTTCATTCCCAACTGGTGGGTGGCGTACCGTCTGGCATGATCATAGTTTTACAGTCAGAATGGAGCATGACTGAGGGATTTGTGGGGATGCCGTTTGCACAAAAAGAGGACAATGTCACAAACAGTGGGGAACACCCGATGATATAGCAATAATAGGTTATTTCCCAACTTTTTGGGAGAAATGGGCATGAGGTTCGACTAGATCAAACACAGTCAGGTGGCATGAACTAAAACTGAAAACCTTTGCTGGCCACCAGTGACCTTGGGTGGTTACGTAATTGGCCGGAGTCACAACGAGCAACAGTGGAGATGGGGATGGGATAATTCAACTTGGAAGCACATGACAAGTTTTGTCTCAAAAACGTGGTTTAATCTGAAGGCAAGCAGACTCACTGGTTGCACTGTTGTAGGGATGTCAGGTGCAGCGGAATAGGTTGGATGGGTACAAGTTGCTAATGCATATTACGACCTGAACTCCGTATACGGATTTGAACTTGTGCAACAGGCAAGTCGAAATTGCAGTAGGAAAGCCAGGCTAGCCAAATCTGAGCGAAAATTTATTGGGTACGGAAGAGTTCATCCCAGAGACGTGGCCGGATGGGAACTGCTCGAAGTTGTGGCTACAGGCATGAGCGGGCGAGGGGTTGCGGTCGAGATTCTGGAGAGAATAGTTGCGGGAGTGCCATCTCACTGGGTATGACAGTGCCATGCCATCATCGCACTGACATGCTTCGGTTTATGGACAACCCCGTAACGTTCGTCAGGGGTCGGAGAAAGGATACGCAGTTCCGTGGTGAGACGGAGATTGACAAAGGGAGTCATGCAGATGTAGGCTCGCGGATAATTTTCCTTTTGTTAGGGGACCGTGTGAGTGTAGACCGGGCACCAGCCAATTTGAGTGAATAACAGTTCTAATGGGCGTTCGGGCAACTGCGGTCAAGGATTGAAGCTTGGAGAGAGGGGCGAGGAGACAGAAATAGAATAACTGTCAGCAGTGACAGTGGACAAGTGAAAAGCGGACAGGCAACAGCTTCCCAGATAAGTGGTAAGAATCGTAGCTTAATTGAGGTCTACTACATCAACCTAACAGGAAAGTAAAATTAAGGATCACCAGTCGCCGAGTCAATGCTCTCAACTCTAGAAAAAGAGTGGTGCATGGTGATAAAAGTCATTAAGTGCCAGCTGTGACTGCATGTAAACCCATTGTGTAACACAGTTGTAACAGTCTGGTGACAGGCAGTCATCCTCACTGTCAATCACCAGTGGAGTCATTCAAGGGAGCGTGCTAGGCCTAATCCTTTTTCTACCATACATCAACGGCATCCTCAATGCCGTGTCCCACGGGAAAGCCTTAATTTCTGAGGACGATATAAAATTCGCCTACAGATTTTCTCCTGCTGCTAAAACTCTTGCGAAAAGTCAGATCCAACAAAAGTTAGACCACCTGAGTATCTGGTCAACTGCCTATAGCCATAGCCACGCTCATTAAAGGACCCATATAGTTTTTTACCGCTACTCCGTCCAGGCTAATGCGTTCACAATTAATTAGAAACCTGTGACTCACTCGGTAGGGATCAAAGACCTTGGTCTGAGATACCCATATACCTTTAGCTTTTCTCACCAAGTCCATTTCCTGGTCGCCGAGGCACATAGGCTCTGCTTTTTGAAGCTACGTTTCTTTCATCTTCGAGACGCAAAGCTCGCAAGTTTGAAGCTGAGCGTGCGACAGATTTTGGAATTACACCCTAACTTGTCTTCCATTTGCACCCAAAGTTGTAGGTTAGCACTTGAGAATCTCTAACGTACATTCACCAAAAGTTATTTCCACTGTCCAGCCATTTCTCCTACCGCTACCTCCGCATAAATTTTGGCTTTGGGTCTCTATATTTTGGACGGTTATACCTGAATATATCTGTTGGTAATGTTTTGGAATATTGGAAGCTCGGGTGCTTTAGTTGGTAATCGATCAGATGGCTGCTCAGCTGTACGCCGAGCTCGGCGAACAGATCAACAGCCACCTGATCCATTACCAACTGAATCTATATCCCCTATACCGTCTGTTGAGCCGGAGAGCTTTATCAGCAGAGGCTGTAAACTATGAAGTGTGAAGAACCGACCTTTCGTTTCGTAAAATATAGCGTTAAACGATTAGAAATGGGATTGCCTGAAGACTCCGCCCATGGTTTACATCAACGCGCGAAACTGTTGGAGTTGCACCGCACAAAACCCAATTCGCCAAACGCACGCGTGAATCCATTGCTCCAAGAGACGGACACATACAATGATATATATATATATAACTGGTAACAATTTCTCTTACACTCACCTCCTTTTTCTTAGATTACACCAGATTAAACTAGACCATCATCTCGTATGTCCACTGCAGGCATTCCTCATACGTTCGATTTGCCTACCCAGTCTAGTAGCACTCCCTTAATTATTTCCTTCAGAATCCCGTCCGCAACATTTCGTTCCCTCGAGCATGTAATTGCAAATACGAGCAGATTTTTCGCCTGGCCCTAACCGCCTCTGGAACACGTTCATTCTAACCCGATGAGACTTTTGTTTGGATTTGCCCAACCTCGTCTTCTGCTGTAATTTTGGTTTGCCTCTTCCACAAATGCTATTCTATCTATGGTTTCCTCTTGGCCCTATGCATAAGCACTACCTTCCCGTCAAATCTATACCTTGCACTGACTTCCCTACAACAGTGGCACCAGTGACTCTACCCAGTTTCTTGTTAAACCAAATTTTCGAGACAAAACTTGCAAGTTCCTTCTACTTCGATTTACTCCATCTCTAACTCCATTTTGCTTGTTGTGATTCTGGCCATTTACTCATCCGCCCAAAATCACTCACATCCAGCTATGGCTCTCAATTCCAGTTCATGTCAGCCGGTTTCATGTTTGAACTAGCCGGATCTCATGCCGATTTCTCGGTTCCTGCAACTGCGATGACTTTTCATGTAATAAGCGTACCTGGCTAATTGTACATTCCTCCCCGTTTTGTTGTTGCCTGTCGTGTGCAGGTTGTAAACAGCCGATCATTCCCCAATCAGCAAGCTCCCTACAGGTTGGGAAATGAACCTGATATTATTTTTTTCAGCAGATATTGCCAACTGTTTATAACATCGCCCCCTTTTTGCGCACTTCTTAGTACCCACAAATCCCCCAACCATGCTTTATTCTGACTGTAAACGTATAACCATGCCTGACGGTATTCCACCCATATGTTGGGAATAAACATTATTATTATTAACTTTCTGTGTGCTTTGATCATCTTGCTCCAGATCATTTGCAATGTAATGGCATTCATTATCAAACAGCCCATGCTCGATCGCTACGCTAGTATACACCAACCCACCCCTATCCTGTCTCATTCAGTCAGTCATTCAGTTTTCATCACTCTGATTTTGGTAAACACTAAGCTTCTTTTCTTAGTGTTGCACATCACAATATCTGATGTCTCCCCAAACTCACCAAATTTTACCAGTCTCATTCCATTCCCTCACCTTACCATGCTTCGGTGTTCCTCAATAACTGATTCGAACGCCTCGTTTGGTTGGTATCCATTCCATCTAAACTTTGAGCAACACCCGAAGGATCTCCAATCGGACCAGTAAATACCTGCGATCTTTCACTGGCTTCGTTTTACCTCTGTGGATTTTCGCAGCCGAGGTGAAAAATCCCGCTTTTCAAAGAATTTCACATCCCACTCCAATGACTGACTATGACGTCCGTTACGGGGCTGTTGACAATCCGGAGTGTGTCAGGCCAACGATAGCACGGCACTGCCACACTCAGTTTGATATCACACCCGCAAATATCCTTTCCTACCCTCGGCCCTACTTCTTGCCCACTCGTTCGATTAACTGAAAACGGGAACAAAATCTTCACCCCAAAAACGCCCTCAATCAAATCCACTGAACCTTTTGTTCACATTTAGCTATTTCCGTGGACTTTCAGTCTGTGCTGTGAGTGCGGTCGCTAGGCTTCGTGGTGCTATACTAGCGTTGGTCCCAGGCTTTTGAAGGGATGCAATCTTGATGGTGTGAATCTCGCGTCAATGTCTCACAAATATTGTTTTACTGTAAATCAGGTTTATCCAAACCGGAGGCTTGTTTGCGCAGAATATTTGCTTCGGGTAAGCGCAGGTGCTTCTGCAGGCACAGGTCGGATTGCTGTCCGCAGTAATTTGAAAACGACATTTTGGTTTCAACATTCCAAGTGTTTGAACATTTTCGCGGAACCGCTTCTGTCCCTTTCCTTGGGATTTAAAGCGCGGTTTTTAATAATATTTCGTTGAGAGCCTCTGGCTGGCCGTTTGGTGCATCGAAAAACAAGGCAGTTTTGCTTTTGTTGGCTAATCTAAGAGTCCTGTTTCCCTGCACTGACTTTTAATTTGCCTCTGATCATCACGACCAGCTAAAGATAAGTCGAGATTCAAGCAAATTTTCCGAATTCAGAGACTTGTCCTCGTACTGACTGAACAAAAAAGAATGTCAAATTTTGACTGGTTGCGGCTAAAAGCCGTCAATTTGGCAAGTTAATAGGCACGACCATGCGTGGCTTCTTTTCTACTACCATATCCTGGCGCACAGGTACCGGGTCGGGTAACTTTTGTTTCGTGGAAATTTCGCAGAATTATTCTCGAGCTCCACTTCTGTAGTCCAGTAGTGGACCGATCTTCTCCCGTGGTCCTGCACAGCTGACCAACCCAGGTTTGAGGGATGTTATGGCAGGAGGGCCTTTTGTTTCGCACCAAATTCAGTGACATGGTGATTAGTAGGCGGGTCAGCTCAGCTCAGGCTGCTGGCACTCACTTCAAGCTCGGGCGTCTGTCAGCATTTTGCAAGCGGTCTCCGGAGTTTTCAGCGCAATGCTGCAATAGTAGGGTACATAGGTGAGTGTTCCTCAGTAAAGAGACGTGGACCATGTTGTTTGAGTCTGCTCAAGGTTGCGGTTTTGGTTGTCCGGTTTTGACTTTCGCTTCCAGTGGCGATTAGCATGACAAGGGTAGTAT
>NW_008751861.1:174244-178111 GCF_000715545.1 Opisthorchis viverrini | reverse complement strand
ATTGTACATTCCTGCCCGTTTTGTTGTTGCCTGTCGTGTGCAGGCTGTAAACAACCGATCATTCCCCAATCAGCAAGCTCCCTACAGGTTGGGAAATGAACCTGATATTATTTTTTTCATCAGATATTGCCCACTGTTTAAGACATCGCCCCCTTTTTTGCGCACTTCTTAGTACCCACAAATCCCCCAACCATGCTTTATTCTGACTGTAAACGTATAACCATGCCTGACGGTATTCCACCCATATGTTGGGAATAAACATTATTATTATTAACTTTCTGTGTGCTTTGATCATCTTGCTCCAGATCATTTGCAATGTAATGGCATTCATTATCAAACAGCCCATGCTCGATCGCTAGTATACATAGTACCAACCCACCCCTATCCTGTCTCATTCAGTCAGTCATTCAGTTTTCATCACTCTGATTTTGGTAAACACTAAGCTTCTTTCTCCAGTGTTGCACATCACAATATCTGATGTCTCCCCAAACTCACCAAATTTTACCAGTCTCATTCCATTCCCTCACCTTACCATGCTTCGGTGTTCCTCAATAACTGATTCGAACGCCTCGTTTGGTTGGTATCCATTCCATCTAAACTTTGAGCAACACCCGAAGGATCTCCAATCGGACCAGTAAATACCTGCGATCTTTCACTGGCTTCGTTTTACCTCTGTGGATTTTCGCAGCCGAGGTGAAAAATCCCGCTTTTCAAAGAATTTCACATCCCACTCCAATGACTGACTATGACGTCCGTTACGGGGCTGTTGACAATCCGGAGTGTGTTAGGCCAATGATGGCACGGCACTGCCGTAATCAGTTTGATAGTCACACCCGCAAATATCCTTTCCTACCCTCGGCCCTACTTCTTGCCCACTCGTTCGATTAACTGAAAACGGGAACAAACTCTTCACCCCCAGGACGCCCTCAATCAAATCCACTGAACCTTTTGTTCACATTTAGCTATTTCCGTGGACTTTCAGTCTGTGCTGTGAGTGCGGTCGCTAGGCTTCGTGGTGCTATACTAGCGTTGGTCCCAGGCTTTTGAAGGGATGCAATCTTGATGGTGTGAATCTCGCGTCAATGTCTCACAAATATTGTTTTACTGTAAATCAGGTTTATCCAAACCGGAGGCTTGTTTGCGCAGAATATTTGCTTCGGGTAAGCGCAGGTGCTTCTGCAGGCACAGGTCGGATTGCTGTCCGCAGTAATTTGAAAACGACATTTTGGTTTCAACATTCCAAGTGTTTGAACATTTTCGCGGAACCGCTTCTGTCCCTTTCCTTGGGATTTAAAGCGCGGTTTTTAATAATATTTCGTTGAGAGCCTCTGGCTGGCCGTTTGGTGCATCGAAAAACAAGGCAGTTTTGCTTTTGTTGGCTAATCTAAGAGTCCTGTTTCCCTGCACTGACTTTTAATTTGCCTCTGATCATCACGACCAGCTAAAGATAAGTCGAGATTCAAGCAAATTTTCCGAATTCAGAGACTTGTCCTCGTACTGACTGAACAAAAAAGAATGTCAAATTTTGACTGGTTGCGGCTAAAAGCCGTCAATTTGGCAAGTTAATAGGCACGACCATGCGTGGCTTCTTTTCTACTACCATATCCTGGCGCACAGGTACCGGGTCGGGTAACTTTTGTTTCGTGGAAATTTCGCAGAATTATTCTCGAGCTCCACTTCTGTAGTCCAGTAGTGGACCGATCTTCTCCCGTGGTCCTGCACAGCTGACCAACCCAGGTTTGAGGGATGTTATGGCAGGAGGGCCTTTTGTTTCGCACCAAATTCAGTGACATGGTGATTAGTAGGCGGGTCAGCTCAGCTCAGGCTGCTGGCACTCACTTCAAGCTCGGGCGTCTGTCAGCATTTTGCAAGCGGCCTCCGGAGTTTTCAGCGCAATGCTGCAATAGTAGGGTACATAGGTGAGAGTTCCTCGGTAAAGAGACGTGGACCATGTTGTTTGAGTCTGTTCAAGGTTGCGGTTTTGGTTGTCCGGTTTTGACTTTCGCTTCCAGTGGCGATTAGCATGACAAGGGTAGTATGGACCGGCTGGGCGCAAAATATGAAGCAGGTGAGCTTAGAGTATGAAGTAGCAGAAAGATAATCAGGACTTGGGATTTCTTTGGCTGTGGAGGTATGAACTTTGCTGCTCTTTGCGCGGCTAGCTCACCAAATAGTCTACCTTAAAAGACGATCTCCTTCAGTACGATCTAGATGTCTTCGGAATGGGCATGACAGGCGCGCCGCCAAAATTCTCCTCGCTGATCCTGATCCCTTCATAGCTGACCCTTGATTGAGCCGTATATGCAAAAAACGTTTTTACCATCAGGCGAATTTTCAAATGACTGTATTCCGAACTGAGGTCCGCCGAGCAACGACCTCAAGTCAGCTTGTGCCCGTTCTTTAGACTCCTCCAAAAACCAAACCTCTCCACGTAGGATCTTTCTAACTATTTTGTCAGCGTTCTACTGCCTCGCGTGTGGAGTGACTGCGTGGCGCCACAGGTGTACTGTCAGGTTTCGTGCTCGCGTATCTGGCATAAAACAGCTAAAGCACTTAGCCTCCCTGGCTTATCGTGGACGAAGAGGGAAATCCCTAGTCTAGCGTTGTTTCTTCAGCACTTTTCATGTTCTTAACAGCTTTTCAATCTCCGTCGTATCCAGGGATTTTAGGTTTGTTCACTCTCATAAATACACAGGATTATGCACACGGGGCCTGTATCATCCGTTATCTTGACAATGAAATTCCCCACGTTTGTTATGTCCCTATTTGTAACCCCCGCCCCACTTTTGTGTTTAGTGTGTATATATGAACTGACGCTTGTTTGTCCTTACCACAGCACTTATTTGGCCTTGAGGTCATCCGACCATTTGTATCTGACTTTGCACATGTGATTGTCGCACGTGGGAGCCTGTTTGCCCCCCTGCGTTTTACTTTTGTAGTCCAGGCGGACTGTTTGTTTTGGACGCGTATCTACTGTCGAGGTTTGTATAATTTGTGAATTACTCTTACCCTAATAGTACCGTATAGAAACCCAGCTCCGACTTTGTTTTGCCTACCCGGAGGTTCTGGTATTACGCGTAACTCGAAGATACCTTTCGACCGTTACAGTACTCGACATCTTACGTCGTCTTGTTTGGGGTAAAGATGTCAACTTATGGAACAATTGTGAAGGAAACAGGATCCAAGGACGCGGAAACGATTGAAGCTGCGGAGGAAACAATTGCAGTGCAGTTTCCTTCGAGCCTCGGTTCTTGTAAGTTACTTTGCGCTTCTAGTCATAAAAGTAGTGTAGCTAAGAAAGCTTTAAGAATTGCTCAGCTCCAGGATTACCGGGTTAAGTGGGAGGTCGAGCTCCAGCGGGCTCTCTTAGAGGCGCATAGCGAAACTGAGTTAGCCAAAATTGAACTAGAGGCCGAAGGGGACTCACTAGATGAAGTCTGGGAGCCAGTGGCCTCAAATGAACAAGTAGCGGGGCAGGTGAAACAACATCAGATAGATGAAAGTTCTCTAAGATATGCTGATGTTATCAGAGGGCCATCCCCAGGGCCAAACCCGGTCATTTCCGTTACTCTAGCATCAGCCACTATTGACCTACCAAAGGTGGAACTATCCTACTTTGATGGTAATCCGTGTCATTACTGGAGCTTCACCGCCAATTTGAGTTAGACATTCAGAGCAAGGTGCAGGACGCCAGTTAGAGGCTCCTTTATCTGATCCACTACTGTCAAGGCGACGGGAAGGCGGCCATTGAAGAATGTGTGATGCTCCCGCCGGAAGTAGCACACCCCAGGGCTCGGGAGATCCTGCGCAATCTCTTTGGTCAGCCTCATATTATCGCTCGCTGTCTACTAGAAAGCCTGTTTCGTT
>NW_008751861.1:171288-172587 GCF_000715545.1 Opisthorchis viverrini | reverse complement strand
GCCACCTCCTCCCCTTTCTGTGCAACGTTCGCCTTACGAAAGACCGTTGAGGACTTTGGCTTAGGTTATGCGCAATAGACCACAATCTATATGTTGATGACTGCTTAATGTCATTTCCGGACTCTGTAACAGCTAAGTGCCTCGTTTACGAGATAAGTGCTTTGCTCTCAAAGGGAGGTTTCCGCATGAGGAACTGGTCTTCCAACGATCGTGAGGTATTGTCAGCCACTGACCCAACGGAACTCACGTCCGGGGTGAGAAATTTAACTACGGACCCATTGCCAATGGAGCGTGCCCTAGGAGTGCAGTGGGATACGGAATCTGATACACTTGTGATTGCTTTTAATTTACCGTCGAAACCACCACCACGCAGAGGCGTTCTCTCCTGCATATCTTCACTGTATGATCCCCTGGGCTTTGTTTCTCCGTGGTTAGTACCAGGCAAGTGTCTACTGCAATCCCTGTGCAAAAGTGGACTTGGTTGGTACGAGTCGTTAAGTGACACCGATCTCACTCTCTGAGATAATTGGTTGTCTAACCTTCGTAGCCCCCATAACTTGCGACTTCCTAGGTGCTTAAAGCCTAGGTAGGTTGGTGGTACTCCACAAGCCGAACTTCATGTATTTTGTGATGCATCGAAGACCGCATATAGTGTGGTGGCATATGCCCGCTTCATGGATGACACTGAAGTTTCTGGCTGGTCGCTTGTATTCTCGCAGGGGCGGGTGGCCCCCCTCAAGTCCCTTTCGATACCAAGATTGGAGTTAACAGCTGCATGTTTGGCAGTGCGAGTAGCAGATTTGATTGGAGCAAGTACAGATTGGAGTTGCTGCATGTTTGGCAGTGCGAGTAGCAGATTTGATTGGAGCAAGTACAAAAGACTACTTCCAACGTACTGTGTTTTGGACGGACGGCATGATTGTTGTGTACTACATCCACAACGTATCTTCCAGATTTTGTTCCTTTGTCGCAAATCGCCTAACAGTCATTCGTGATACGTCATCACCCACTCAATGGAGGCACGTGTCATCGGAGTAAAATCCAGCTGACATCGCCTCTCGAGGGACTTATAACCTCGGTCCATTGCGTAGATGGTTAACGGGAACCAGATTTTTACTCGAGCTAGAGAGTAAATGGCCTCCACAGCCTCGATTGACGCAGCCCGATGGTGTCGAACTGAAGAGCCTTGTAGCACAGGTTAACCGATTGGAGGGAAATGACGTTATGTGCCAACTAATGTCTCGGTTCTCTTGTTGGATGAAGTTACAGAAGGTCGTGGCTTGGTTACTGCGTTACAGG
>NW_008751861.1:152201-169760 GCF_000715545.1 Opisthorchis viverrini | reverse complement strand
ACTGTTTGTTTTGGACGCGTATCTACTGTCGAGGTTTGTACAAATTGCGAATTTCTCTCACCCTAATAGTACCGTATAGAAACCCAGCTCCGACTTTGTTTTGCCTACCCGGAGGTTCTGGTATTACGCGTCACTCGAAGATACCGTTCGACCGTTACAGGGTCTTATTGCGGCTAATCCACCAGCTACTCACCCTTCTCAAGTACCCCCTCTAAAATGGTCTAAAGGCTGGACGCCTGGATATTCCGACTTCATCCTTAAAATCTTAAATATATCCTACACCGCTGGCACAGTTGCAAGTGAATTGCAGCACTCCAACACTGTTCTGCACTATGGGTGAGTTCTATGAATTGCTCCAGCTGGCTATCGTGGCATCCACCACACTTGCGTGCTCTCCCTACACCATAAAGCGTCCTATCAAATTACCTCTCATGAAATAGCTGCTCATCACAAAGCTTTCTAAAACACACTACTATGGCGTCATGGCCTGGCAGTCAACAAGCACGTGCCAGGTCGGTTCCTTTAATCATATTTCGTCTGCCAATGATATGTGTATATTATGCATTATATATACTATATATTGTTCTCAACCACTTTGATATTCGCGAGGCATTCGACCGAGTATTCAAGGTACGATACACGTGAATTGGCAGACCATTCGTTGTGCACGGGTATCTACTGTCGAGATTTGCGTGTTTTGTGAACTCGTCTTGCACTAATAGTACCGTATAGAAAAATAGCTCCCAATAATTTTGCCCTCTCGAAGGTATCTTTCTCCTTGATCCACATTACTTACATTACCACCGGCAAACTAGCCCTTGAAAAGCACGAGGATTATGCCACCGTAGACCATTCTTTTAAATCTAAGACGCTGTGTTCCCTCTTTCAAAAGCGTTGCTTCTTTAATTCTCCTGCAAATTCAAGCATAGTGGCCACCAACTGACAACCTCTCTCTGACTCTGATGGTATTGAAGAGTTCGTAAACTCTTTCGCCGCCGGCTGCTATGTGCATTCGGCATCAACCATCTCTACTCATTGCTCCCGACCTGCTTCTGTAATGACCACATCTCTCGCTGAGACGAACTACATCCTCTGCGCACTCTGTTACTGTATATGACTTAACTTTCTCACTCTTTTACTTTAGAGACTTTAGAGGCACTGGCGGTACCTCCTTGCTCACCCTAAAAGCCGTTAACCTGGAGATCCCCACCCTCATTCTTAATCTCTTCAACACCCACCTCATCACTAGCACAGTTCCAAGTCAGCGGAAGTACTCCAGCATTGTTCCGCGAAATCGGGTATGGAGTCCCTTGTTGTGTGCATGAAGGACCAGAAGCATATCACACAAAGAACTTGTGTGAAACAAGAACCTTAAGATGTACTAAACAGACCCAAGGGATTTATTTTTTGTTGAAAAATGATGTTGAGTACGCTCAGACGCCGGTTAGCAAAGGGTTGACATATTGGCAGTTTGGGTGAGTTTATTGGTCGTTTATCAAGCTGATGTTGATCTGTTCGTTGAGGCTTCACAATCGACTTGCAAACGTTTTGCCATCATACATGGGGACATCATCACTGTGCATTTGCGTTCTGTCGTTCTCTTGCCCTTATGTTCAGTACACATCAGCTACTGTGAGCCAGGGAACGGCAGAACAAGGGGAACAAGAAAGCTTGATCCAAACGGATACTTCAACTTGATCAGAGGCTCCAATCAAACAAATTAGCCGGCGGACGCAGCAACACTATTGTGGTAACCAATCGACTTAAAGGAACGAAAACCACAACAGAATAAAGGCACAAGCAAACCAATAAATTCGCGAAAAACGCTGCCAACCAACTAGCCAATCACATTAAAAGCCAACAGTCTTCAAATGCTGAGTTGATGTTCTTGTCATAACGATTTCATCGTTCCTTCGCTTCAAGTTATCTTTTTCATGTTAGACATGTGCCTCGCCAAGGCTATTCTGTGTAGATTGTGGTCTTTCACGTTTGTTAGTGTTACCATTATCAAGTTCGCGAAACTTACCCGGACAATGTTCTACCTTAAGCGACTTCTAACACCAGTCAAGTTTCACGTACAATAATCCAACGATCTTTTTATAAGCCCCATAAACCAGAAAGGCTTAGAAAATTTTTCACCGAATTTACTCTTGGCCTGGAACACCGTTTCAAAGTTGTTACAGATGCACCCGAATTGAGAATCGAAGATTTGCACTGTCCGAAAGCAGTGTTCAGAAATCCAAATAATGACATTTGGAACAGTGCATTCCACATTTCACTGTTTCGCGACTGAATATTGAGCAAACAATACAGGACTCAAAGGTGGACTTCCGATAGTTTGAATGTGCGATACTCTGTGCGCGGGCTGGACGGTTGGCTGTTCCTAGAGGAAGATTTTTTGCGAAGGAAACACTCATTTCCTAAACTACTTCCCATTGCTAGTGAGAGGTACGTGGACAACAGAAAAGGGATTAACAACCCGCTAATTCCGCATCCCTTGCATATACAATGGTGACTAGAAGCGTTTCGAACTGTTGCATATAAGCTCCAGAACTGGGAGACCCTCTAAAACACTGTACAGAATTCGATTTGGGTGTCACTAGTTAGAAATATCATAATGAATTCTGGATACCCAGCACACACAACATTTAGGGTTACCAAGTTAATTGCACTCGAGGGGAGTTTGTCCAATTGACGGAACTGAGAAAGCAACAACCCGGAAGCACCTGCACTGTTGTGGATCGGAGAACCTCTGTGGGTTTGTGTTGTTAGAAAAAGCAAATCTGTTCTGGGTTTATAAAATCGAAAAAGGTGGTTCACACAGGACTGACACAAGGATCCCCACCCACCGTGCTGAACACCGTCCCCAAAACCGATCAAATTTTTAACTGGAAAAGTTACCAGATGAGACTATCAACGAATTTGTACAAAATGTGCCCAAAAACTGTATCCTTCCTCACTCCGTCTAAAAAAAAATCAAGCTTTATACAAACTAGTTGGACTGTTTCTACGGAACTGAAGCATCAGCTCTAAGAATGTAGGCGGCGGTCCTGCTTAATTAACCAAATAAATGGCAAGATATGCTAGTGATGTATATTTTTTTACGTACAAAGTACAGGATACGGTAATTAGTGGTTACTAGTCATGAATTGGCAGTGATCTATAAATGGGTATTGAAATATACAGAAATCTAACAACTCATTAGATACGTTTGGAATAATCAAAATAGGCTATTTAGCGCCCAACGGAAGACAAACAAATACAAACGAATAGGGTTCCATAATCAGGGCGGATTGAAGAAATCACAGATAAGTATGTAGGACAGGGTATAACCATCGAAAGTACCAAGGGAGTCTAAATTGTGTTTGGGCAAGTAGTCTGGTAAGCGTCACTAAATGGCACTGGCTGACGGAGAACAACTGATTTCGCTCTTCGATTACACGCGTACGCAGTTCGGCGTTCTTCGTCCACACAACTAACTGGCTCTCCAGGTCTCGATTGAGGGACCGATAACTGAAATTTGAGGACCCAATTAGTGTTAATAGGGACGGCGGTGAGGATGGTGCTGACGACGTTATCAAGGGTTTCTGTTCCACCCATAGCCCCTTAGCATGGAAAGTCCAATTGGGACGATAGTATTCCCAAAAGATTGGTGGATTGACAGTTTTCAGCTTGTCCAGGATGCTGAATCTGGAAGAAAGCTTAATAAGGGATTCTCGATATGCCATAGGGATAAAACCGGAAACGCCCCGGGATCGAAGAAATCCATTGGCCTGAAAATAATAAACAATGGGCGCAAATCTGAGTGGTCGCTTCTTTATAAAGGCACACCATGGAAGGGAAAAAAGTGTAATGAAATGCGGACAAGGGTACCAGTCTTAAGGGTGTAACGAGGTCCTACCACAGAAACACCTCTAATAAAACAGCCTACCTTCTACCTACCACGATTATGATCATCACTAGTGTTCTAATACCGGAGTGGCATCCACTGGAAGTTAGTGAGGAACACAATGAAACCAAAACCAAAGGCCTACCTAACTATGTTTTTCTAGATTACGGTTTGATTGGAAGTTAGACATGTAGAGGCCTACCGATGAGCCCGGTTTGATTGTTCCAGTGCTGGTTCACGCGAAGCACCCATTGTATGAAATAATTGACCAACGTTCACTCATTCAGTACTTTTTCTGTTGCCCCTCTGAGGCAGTAACTGTCAGTCATAAACCCGTGTATGTTCCCTTTCCCCATAACTAGGGTTACAAGAGAGGACAAGACGGGTAGTTCCGAATCTCAGACAAGCCTGTGTACCTATCTGATGGACTAAACCACCACCATCACCATCACTGATGCGAAGGCGGGGATGCTTCTTAACTGTTGCAAACTTATTCAAATAAAATCCTATGATAAAGAGGGAAAACACAAGAGGAGCTAACACATCCTCCTCCAGAAACCTGGATGGAAGCTGACACCAAGAACACCATCGACATCGGATAGAGTTAGTCAACCATAAATTTCTTTTCAAGCAAATGAAGCGGGTTTCCACAAACAACAGTCAAACTAAGTCATTAAAACATGTGTTGCTGGAAAAGGATAAATGTGAGGCACTTGGTGCTCACCATGAGCTACCTGAATAAGAATTGCAGGGAAAAAGTAATGAACGTCGCTTCCTTTATATCGTCAAAAAAAACAGCACACACGCCGTTCAGCATAGCTATGCACACAACAGTGGGCTACACATTACTCCAGGGATTTGAACATTATCGGGCCGTTTAATTTAATGCATAATACTGAAGGGTTTCTGCAACACAGTTAGGCCAGAAAGATTGTAATTTTAAGCTACGGGTCCCTCGGAAGCTTTGATTGATGGTCCTAGTCAAAATCACCACGTGGTTTCACGCCGTATCGGTTAGTTGAGATTAAGTCGTATGAGGACCCCTGGCAAATACAAAGCGAGATTGAATCATCGAGGATTTCGTCCCGTAGGTGAAGTCAGTCTAGGCTGAAGGGCCGAGAAGCATTGTACAGCTGCTTCATCATTACTACGAGTCGTAAGTAGTGCATATCCAACAAAGCACTAGGGGAGCTACTCACGAATTTGCTGAAAACCCTTCGACAGCCCATGACCGGTTTCGTCCTTCTTGGGGCTCATCAGGTAGGCGCAGCCACCGAGTTTCCGTCAACCTTATGTTATACTTGAACCCAAATCGGACTGTTTTCGAGAAATACACTCATTTGCGGATCAATCTAGTTTGCACGAGAGACAACTGAATTTCCCGTTTATGATATTCTACGACACTAGGGAGTTTCGAAAGTGCGGTTTTCCGAATGGTAGTTTGAATACGTAGCCGTTCAAAGAACAGCTGATCAGTATTGTGATTAACTCGGATTTATACAGAGTACAGCGTCACTTAGTCCTTCAAACCACATAAGAATGAAACAGCTGTACAGTGTTTCCCGGATCTACTGGCTTGACATACAGGATGAAGTCACTATTTAAGCTTCCCAAATCTACTCACATCATTAATAAACGAAGTGTAATCCTCTGTGCAAAAAAACACTCTATGAACCTCCTAGCAATAGGAACAATGCGATCAAGTAGCACCGCAGAGCTCAATTGGCTTTGCTCGGTTGAGCACATCTGCCTAAATGATGGCGACGACGTGCAGGCGACGTCCACTGACACTTCCATGCAGGACGAAACATTACTGGTGTTCATCCGGAGAGCGTGAGTGTGCACATGTATGCGTTCAGAATATCCTCACTCCGTACATCGCTTCATAAAAGCAAATAAATAAGCATACAATAAATTACCAAGAGTCGTCCTTGATCGGTTCAAGCAAGTCGCAAACCGAACCCATGCAGTTAGAACTTTGCATAATCTGCCGCCCATCCTGAGCCTCAGCTAAACTTTGCACCGTAAACGTCTACTTAATACGACGACAACTGACTTTCCAGTTACGATATCATGATGAACTGATGTGACCAGGCAATTGCGGATTCGTATTCTATTTACTGCTTTAAACAAGTTGGAGAAACGATGAGAGCAATCTGTGCAATAAACCGTCTTATAAACGCCTCCTCGTCGTACAAATCCAGATACCGGATGGAAATGACTGCACGGATCACGCCTGATGAAATCACTGGCATGATCTACCACACCATGGTTACACGTTCAGATCACATGATCTCAGCTATGTCCGGGTCCAAATTATTTCTGTCACCTGACATTTTCAATGCAGAGATCGGAAAAGCTAAAATGGTTTCAGTTAGAAGATGATACAGAGTGATGATTGCTCGGCATGATTCCTTACCATTGGCGATGCACACAGCAACTCCAAACGAGACTGATGATGAACTCTGGCAAAGTTAACAAGTAGCTCTTCATACGACTTCGTCAAACTAAAATATCCAGAAGCCAGAG
The DNA here is from genome assembly GCF_000715545.1 of Opisthorchis viverrini. NCBI lineage: Eukaryota > Metazoa > Platyhelminthes > Trematoda > Opisthorchiida > Opisthorchiidae > Opisthorchis > Opisthorchis viverrini. Next base: position 163,342 of record NW_008751861.1, on the reverse strand, counting down.
AGATGTGATATGCATTGTGCTGATCTGAAGTTAATGACTGGAACAATCGTGTGGTGAAGTTCTCATCGATTCGAATATCATAGGGACCACATTGTACAAGAGGCACCACTATGGTATCTGCGGTGGGTATATCCATCGGCTGGAGGCACCGGACCCTTTCCAAATAGTCAGTGATCACCAAACGGAAATCGTTTTTGAATTTAGTGATCGGGTCTGAGTGGGAAAAAGGAAAACAGTAACGAGGTTGAAATCCAGGTCAAACACTAAGGGCGTCATCATTACGGTTGTTTTTCACATAGGAGGATGAGTCGTTTTTGGAATTAGAAAATATTCTGTGCACGGCTCTGACTTTCAATCAAAGTGATGCTTAAGTGGTACACGGTAACACCTTTCTGAGGCACTCTAAAACAGAAAAATCAACGGGCTGTCACGAGTTCTAAAAGGCAAGCAATGAGGACGAGCGACAACTGGTTGTACCTATGAACTGAAAAAAAGAGAAATAAGCAAGGATGTCGGAAAGGTAGCTTTGCCAGCTAGTCATTAAATAGGTACACCACGAAGCAATGCCGTACCATTGAGCCAAATGTTTCATAGGAAGTATAAGCACAGATACGGTAAAGTCGATACGAGCGAAGAACGACGGCAAAACAAAGTAGTACAGTGTTCAAGTTGAGAACAACCAATATTTCGGAAGAAATAACTGAAGGTTAGGAATCAGGTTAGCGGACGGCTACTACATGGACGTTATGGATCATGAGTACACACTTTTGAAGACACTCAACAGAGAATGTGGACATATGGAGAAGGCCAAAGTATGTGATCAGCAAAACGCCCACGTTATCAGATAATGCGAGCGTCTAGCCAACAAGAACAGCTACGCATGATGATGAGGTTGTACAGACCCAATGCTCAAATACTTGTGTTCAGAGGTACGCAGGTAACTAAGTCAACTGGATGTGAATGCTTACGCCTGAGTTTAGCGATGGACTACCAAGCACAAGCAAAACCGCGCGTGTCGAGAATGATACGGGTGTCAAGATCAACAGGTGGTGGCTGCTCAGAGTAGCACCTCAGTTTAATTCAGCACAAACTGGAGGTACGAGCTTTCGACAACAAAAAGAGAATATCAGTCAATGAACGAAATAAATCGCACAATCTAGAATCCTTCTTTTTCACTGATGTCAATCCCAATAGGTGATCGATTATAAGAGGTTGCTCAAGCCCAGCAGTTGAGTTTGGGTTCAGACCACGGAACTTCCGGTCAGTATATATATATATCGCTTGTTTGTTCACACACTAGAATTCCTCTCGCAAACAATCCGGTCGATAGTATTCATCGCTCGCATTGAACAATGCGAGCGAGCGAAGATCCACCATCATCGACATTGGAAGCAACGCCAGTAATACATATAAGAGCGGAAAAAACGGGATTGGTGCGATGAAGCTCTGCTTGCTTAAGAAAAGAAAACTGTGCCTTCGGAGAGCAGTAAAGTAAATGGCGAATCAAAGCGTCATTAAAGGATTCGATCCAATGTATAGGTCAAGTATACTCCTCGGTTCTCTAAATAGTGGGGTTCCAGGTAAGACTACTTCACCTGCCCGTTTCTCTTTCACCTTAGTTAGGAGGTGTCCAGTCCCGAGCAGCCTGCGGGTTTGCAATGCTTTCAGGGCATTCAATCACAAGTAAAGTATTTTAAATATATAACCTTGGACTCTACTGAAATTCAACCAATAGTAGGTAAACGGATTATGGTGTGAAAAACCCATTCCGCACAACCACCTGCTACAGGGAATTCGGCTCGGATTCGATGAATCGAACCCCGAGTCGACACAAAATGAACGTGGTCCGCCTCAGAGGGCTGTTCTGTTACTGTCTTTTCAATTCCCAGACTCCTTCAACTTTGACGACCGATGATCAGGTAATTGCATAAAGAAATGAAAGTGGAAAGTATATGGACACAAGGTGTGGCACTGAAGCCAAGCTCTTCCAAACGTTATTAAGGGTAAAAATATCGAGGATATTTCACCCATTCTCGTCCCAACTACAAACGATGATTGTTCATTGCCTCAAATTATATGAAATATCTGAGTTTCACGGGCTCGGATAACGGGAGATGATACGAACGTATTAGGAGAATCTTTATGAAATTCCAGAGGTCGAGATTACTCTATACGACGGGGTTCCCTCACTCGCCCCAGAAGTACATCCTTACCATAGCTTTATGGGTTGTTTTATACTGTTCTACAGCTTTTGGCAGAGAACTATATCATCAGAACAACCCACCGGGCTTTTATATTGACTGAAAGATAGCCTGATCAAAACAATGGGCGCAGAAATTTTCAATCATTAAGGGCTTTTTATACGTTACTCTGAGATGAGCAGCCGCGTCCCAAAACCTACCTTATGCAGCACCATTCATACGCGGGAACCTCTACATATAACAATATAACAAAACGTCCTTAAAGCTCGGTATATACATAAAATTTGTCCCGTTTGTCGTATGTACATTTATAGACCCTCGTTTCGTTCAAGTTTGTTCCGTTTTTAGTGTGCGCTGACGTGCCCATCACTGAAAAGACGGTTGTCCCGGAAACTCGGCAGCAACGATGAATGAATTGGATCGCTAGTCCTATCCACAAAAAATGTGATTAATCCAAATATATGATCACTTCTTGATTCCTATATCAATGATAGAAGCAATCGTCCCGTGTACCCAGTAGCCCAGATGCACATGATTTAACGGGGACGATCCGAAAAACGAAATGATGAACCAAGATAGCTTTCCCTAAGCAGAAGCGTTTGTTTTGATGCAACTGACCTTTCATTGGATTGGTGTCCACTGAGGTTGCTAAAGTACCCTGTGGTTGGAGCCGATAGCAAAACTTGCTGATCAGTTCAATAAGGCCAGAATAAAAGTCAGACAGCGCGGGGCAACGCTGGAATATCCAAGCACGATCTTGTCTTGCCGTGAAGTATTCGTGGCTTAAGTTTGCCCTGTAAATACATGAACAAGTGATATAGCTGAATGAAACTAGAAATGACGAAGGACTGCAGAATGAAAAAACTTGTAATTAGGCGCGTCCCGACTGATCGTATCGAGATCCGGTAACAATCCAGCCTGTAGGCTTTTTAGGGTTTAGAAAAGACAGGGACTGGGTGGAGATGTCAGCGAGACGACGACCTTATTTTGTGGCAACAGACCACGATCGCTGACATCGTTAGTGAATTGAGGGATATATTCTGACGAATTCGTGACAAGGTGTATAAGTGGCTAAGAGTGCGACTAAATACTGAAGGATTGCAAAAGATGCCTACCATAAAGCGAGCAAACCACAAGGGCGAGTCCATGAACGCGATGGCAGCGACAGGTTAGGTCCTAGTGCCCTGTACACATCAAGAACACCAATGACAACAATGCTTAAACATCCGTTTTCCGAAACAACTGAGAGAACACAGTAATTGTCCGAAGGAGAGGATACAAGGAGGAACCTCTATGTGTGATTTCAAATTAAATTGTGGCTAACGCATAACGCTGTTGTGGCCTCACCTGAAGGATTACTGTATAAGGAATACCCCTTGGAATAATGCGAGGGAACTGCGAGCTAAGAATTTCCCAGCCTAATTGGATGAAAATAATTACACGGAGATCAACAATTGATGATTGTTGGCCATGCCATGGGGGGGGGGAAGTCCTGAGTTGTTCGATTGCTGTATGACTTCGTTTGGCCAACGGTCGGAAGAAAGTACGTAAGTCTCCTTATTCCTACTGTGATCCGAATAGCAACTAATCCTATCAGAATTATTCAGCATTCACAGAGAAATTCACTTGTTTCCTATCAATCGGTACATTCTCAACCAGACTTACAAGCTGTGGCGCATTACAAAAATTACTAAAGCCTGTTCTTTATATAAATGAGCGAAATGCATCCCTCCTTCGACGTCGATCACTACAGTCGTTCATTTACTGAGGATGTTTTAAAGTGGGCCCATGTATGGACCCTAGAGACTCATTCACTGCCCCACCTATTCAGAGGTAAGAACTACTCTGCAACATCAATGACCATTTGAGAATTCGAAGTACACGCTGATGATAGCAACGTTAGTGTGCCGTTGCAAAAATAAAACAATGTTTAATGCATATCAACATACTATGGAAAACACACCCTGTTACCAAAACAGAGTCGTCAATCACATAGGCTTTGATATGTTGAACCCCAATAACTTCATTGAGTCGGTCGGGTAAAAGGGAGTAGAGCCATCCACGAAGATCGGGGTTGTGATAAAGGGCCACGGTTACACCTTCAAGTTTAGTCAGCGGAGCCAAAAGTTCGCACGAAGATCGAAATGACGATGATTCGTTTGGACCAGTCTGATTTACGCCCGCATAGTGCTGCGTAATAGAAGAACACCGGAGGCCACGTGAAGCGTCCAGTAACAGAAGTACTCTGACTTGTCGTTCACGCACAGCGTCCTTGATAGCATTGACCTAAGGTAATGAAACAGGTGAAAGGATGTATAAAAAAGGTGATGATAAATATAGAACTCAGAAAAGCCACTGGGCCACCTCAACTCAACAGACTGTTAACGGTCACCAACCTGAACAGAGATGAGGCTCAATGCAGTTCCTTGGTAAACAGGACAGATTGAAGTAGCCGAATAATCTTATGTGCATTATCTTCGTGTTCTGTTCTAATGACATTCGGTTCACCCGGTTAGGACGATGGTACTTGTACTACTCGTGGCAACCCAAGCACAAACTTTGATGATGTAATTAAAGCTATCCTAGGTCAGGCGACTGCGTAAACCGAAAGCAAAGCTCAAGTCGTAGACATAGCGACCCGATGAGTTGTACATAGTTAGTGGATAGAGCAACATGGAAAGGATAAAACAACCCCTTCGACGCTGCTACTGGTCACTGCCGTATTGCTGAAAGCGTGAAAAACCTGATATGAATTTCGCGATAAACGTTACTTAGTTGGATTTATGGCTGGCACGGCTGTGAGGTATGCAAATAAAGTGTTTGACCTCTAACTGGACATAAATAACTCCGAGCTGATGAACAGCATAACTGTGATCATCGTTATCATCATCAAGGCAACAAATGATGTTGGCAACTAATTGGATGCACTCATCTCTGCATTCAATAGCGAATACATCCAAATAAGTGTTGGACGTCGCATTCATATTGAAGTCAGAAAACATATAGCCACTTCAAAATCTTGCTGTTTACTCTGTCCACGACAAAACTATCAAGCAAACTTATAATGATGTTGAAAAAAGGTGACGTACCAACTGCACCTCTAACGTTCCTGTCCCAATGTATAAAGTGGATAGAACAATTCGGTGCTCTGCCGTTCGGATCCGATCCTGAATTCGTGGAAATAAGAAACAGGGGTGGGATTGCACATAGATGGAAAACCTCGACGTTCATCTAGAATTTTTCCAAGTCAAAGGAGGATTCAGCGGGGAACACTTAGCACAGTTTACTTCTGAAAAAGCATGACTTCCAGAAGCACCCACAGTCCCAAGGTAAGGTCCATGTCAGGCCGGGGGCAGAAGGGATCCGTCCTGGTATACGGATCACATCGGGCCTTCCATACTGCGCTGCCTAGCTAAGAAACGGAGAAGTAATAAGGTGGTTAACAATGATAGGCTCTGAGATGTTTTGCAACTGCACCCCGTAAGCGTAGTTGAAGACACTTACCGGGAAGAAAATGGTGAAGCCAACACAACCAATGTCTGTTTACCACGCGGTCATTTGACGCATGTTTATAGTCACTTTGATTCGCTCATCATCCATTACATGAAAGTGCGATTCTGCCAATTCCTACGAACGGTGTGAGGAAAGCATCATTTAACTGCACAATATCGGGCCTTCGATACAGCGCTACCTAGCTAAGAAACGGAGAAGTACTAAGGTAGTTAACAATGATAGGCTCTGAGATGTATCGCGACTGCACCCCGTAAGCGTAGTTGAAGACACTTACCGGGAAGAAAATGGTGAAGCCAACACAACCAATGTCTGTTTACCACGCGGTCATTTGACGCATGTTTATAGTCACTTTGATTCGCTCATCATCCATTACATGAAAGTGCGATTCTGCCAATTCCTACGAACGGTGTGAGGAAAGCATCATTTAACTGCACAATCACGTAGTCCACGGTTCTAAGGACACTTGCGAAAAATCGGGCGAAATGAGACCATACAAAAATGTGTTCAAACGAAAAAAAATATGTAGAGTCGGATGGTTCCCTGGTTCACTGACAGTCATGTGTTGGTGGTGTGTGGACGACAGGAGTCAGTTTGCTTTTATTCCTCGGTCAGCAGTGTTCTATTGCATGCGGTTGATGAAAGACTTTGTCACTTCGCACAGCAGTATCCAAAAGGTCAGATGCTGATCTGAACAAAGCTCCATTTCAATCAACAACCCGTGCCGCAGTGCGGACGACACTCCGAGCTCACAGACAAACTGATGCTTCACTGCAGTATTTGTATGCGGACTAACATTGTAGTAACGGTATTTTCCTCAGCTTATTTCTCGGTCTGAGCCTCCCAAGCTAGCGTTCACGTCAAAACAACCACCAATGGTGCCAACAACAGACTGAACAACGCACGACCGTCAAGCATGAACAGTTCGGAGGGGATCTCTAGTTTCCTAGATAATTTACGATTTCGAAAGTGTCCTTACGGATTTCGTCACCGATGATCGGAGAAACCGGGGAACTAATTCAGGGGGCTAGAAAGCCGAACGTGCAATCACCTGAACTACGAATTGAAATATCCCACCCCACGACCCATACAGTGATGAATATTATCGGGGTTCCATTGGAGTCAAGAACAGAACACTGTTGCAACTTGGTCAGGCCAATCCTATCCCTCTGAAACCTTTTTCTGCCAAATCTCACGATGTTTTCTAGGACTTCTGGCTCATAGCATGTCATCCCGTACACCATTGTTTGGAAAAAGCTACTGAGAACCTAGAAACCAAAAACATGGTTGGTGGGACCATAGATATTAATTGCAGTTTCTCGAATAAAGTGTGCAATAGATGACCAGAGTTCCTCAACGGACGAAGAGGTTGGCGTTCGTAGCGTAACAGCGAGCTCAATATGAGAAAACGTCGCGAAAGTTGGCTGATCTGAATTTGCGGTTTAGCGTTTACGATGCTGGAAGTCTGAACTAGTGGGAAACCGTGGTCAGAACAGAAGGTCAACAAATGTTACCCGCTGCCATTTACAACTAAATCAAGGCCATGGGGATTTCACATTACGTTAGGCGACCGAACAGCGCGTTCAGACGCTTAGCAAATATAGCAACTTCAATGTTGGAAGCTCATCTTAACAACCCATCTAGCTGGCCTTCGTTCCTGCCTTACATTACAGTGGATATAATCGTTCGCCTAAGCATACACACGAGCAGACCAGATGCTTGGGTTGGGTTCGAACCACGGAACTCCCGGCTAGAAAGTTCTCACCCTAACTACTGAACCAACTCCAGTTCTGTGGATGAGGTTTCAGCGATTTATGGGACTGTTAAACCGACACTGACGCGATGACAGGTATCACAACCAATGACCGTAAAATACAGTGGCTTGATGGCGTTTTCAGGTTGTACTTTCGATGGTCCACCGTAGATCAAACGTGAGCGACTGACATAGTGAAGCCTTTGATTTGAAACAACTCATGCTATGGATAGGAGGTGAATAAAGAGCTTCGAAAACCAGATAGACCCAGTACCACCAGGAAATTGTTAACTTAGACACAAGGATCGACATACACTGAAGATGTAGTTGAACCGACTAGCCCTAATCAACGGTGCTTCAAAGCCAACAAGGTGAAAATGGGGACACAGTTTGCTGTGCAAGTCTACAACGCCGATGAAATGTCAGCTTGATTGATGAGGAAATGCTTCAAAGCAAAGCCACTACATCTGACAAGCATCTAACTACCAACAAACACTTTTATTTCGAATAGTGAACAATTCTGTTCTGGCATACTATGAAACAGGAAAGGGCTGGCTGGCTGGGTTCAAACAACAAAACTGGCACTTACCAAGAGAGTGTCATACAAATCCTGAGGTGTAAGAAGAATGCGTATCTGATCGGCGTTCACCGTGAAAACAGGTAAATCAGCGGCATTGCTAACCAGACAGGAGTGTAATCCAGATGAGAACATGGCGAATAACTTCCAAGAGAAAAAAATATGTATTTCAGCCAACTGCTACTCGAGCAAACAAAATATGCAGAAGGAAACGACTTGTAGGGATTTTGAGTATATTGTACAATATAATACAATCACTAAGTGTGCATGGAAGGGCGTTGCCGCTTAGCTGTTAGAATGGCTCGTTCATCGGCGAAGCCAAGAGAACCACGTTGGAGTTCTATAAAGTCTGATGGCTTCATCTGTTGACCGTTCATAGGGTCAATCATTTCCTTTTTAATGACAGTATCGACCACTTCCTTGGTGACAACAGCACCCGAGGTTTTGAGAACAACACATGCAGTAGCGTTGGTCAAAGGGTCTTTGGAGACAGCGCAACAATACCGGACGCCTTGGGAGGATTTCCCATTGGGTGTATCATCTTCGCTCCTTGTAAATTTAACAGACGTAAGATCCTTGTAACGCAGGGGTTTACCGCTCATTGGACAACGCACCGTAGTATCTGGTTTAACCAATTTCGTCTCTTTCTCGGTTCTTTGGGACACACCCGGTGTCCAAAAGCTGGCCGGTTTTGGTGCTGAACTGTTGTGACTGGACACGGACGCTAACGCCTCTACCTCGGCAGCTTGTGCTGAAGCCTTGGCATGAGTATCCAAGGTATTCAGTGAAAGGAAACGACGAGCTTCTTCCTCGCGCTCTGCTTTTATTCGCATTTTGGTTTCATTGGCTTCACGGGCCTTTTGCTTTTCATAAAGATTAAGCTTCCGTTGGATTTCTGCTTTCTGATTGACCAAATACTCTAAGACCGCCGCACGATCATACAGAAACCCATCTGGAGTAACAACTGGGTCTTGGGTAGGCTGAAGTGACAGGCAACAGCAATCGAACCCAGCAATAGAGTCTTTTCCTAAGCGGACAGTTTGCGTGCCATAGCCTGATCGTTGCGCGTCCTTTTGACGTTCGTGATAAGTGTAGACAGTGTGAGCGGTGCAGTTCTTGGAGTGGCGCGTCATGCCAATCAACTGAAAGGAAGGAAACGAAAAGTTCAGTCACATTAGGTCGATCCTTTGAAATGGCAGACACAAGCAATAGGTACTCGTATACAGCTGTATCACGAACCATGAAACAGTGGACCAAGATAAACGGGACTGGATTAAGTGAGACCAGCACCTAAGGAAAACGCTGCCAAGGCCGAACAGCAGACTAAATCCAAGACAAATAAGAGGTCAAGTGTTCGCCATGTGCACGGGTTTGGGATCATATTTACCAATCCATTGTCCGGTTCGTGCAACATGTATCCCTACCATTGCACGCAACATTGATGACGCGGCCAGTTATAAAGTCCTGAAGCAACACCATGAAACTCAATCAATTCAAGTCAATTTCATCATCATCATCGACAGCATGATATCAGTGTTCAACACCGATGCTTCACTGCCGTACTCAAGTCAATTTGTGAGCTATAAACCATGTACCGTAGTGTCTCCAACCAGGCACAGTGGGGATTACGCGGCCCCCATCCTGGAAGGCGAGCAGCACCGACAGATTCAGGGATAAACCACCGACGCCATAGGTGTCTCAAATTAGCAAATGCGACCCGAGCCTTGAAGATCCGTGCATTTACCTCATCTGTCACACTACAATCAGAACTAATACAACTTCCAAGATACGTTAAACGCTCCACAACTTCCAGTACCTCTCCCTGGATTGTGAGGGGCGTGTTCAGTGAATGTACGTCCACAAGCATGACCTTACACTTTGTGGGTGCAAAGTGCATACCAAAGGACGGGATGACTTTGGTCAGTTCATCCAAGAATACTTGCGCCTTCTCCTCCTCTTCGAACATGAGAACGATGTCGTCTGCATATTCCAGATCGACAAGGTTTTCTTCACTGGCTATTTGAACACCAGGGTTTTGGAGACCCTCCAGCGTTCGTCTCATTATTTCATCGATCACAAAGTTAAAAAGGAATGGAGAGAGTGGGCATCCCTGACGGACACCGCTTTGTGTACGGAAGCTTTTGGAGAGCTCTCCGTACACTCTCACACGTCCGGAAGTCTGAGAGTACAAAGAACGTATTATGTTTACAAACTTACGGGTCATTCCTTGGTGGGCAAGCGTCTCAAGAAGAACAGAACGGTCAACCGAGTCGAATGCGCCTCGGAAATCCAGGAACACTAGAATTGTGAGTCGCTTATACGTATGGCGTTGTTCTACCACCTGGAGGAGTGTGAGGATTTGGTCAACGCAGCCCCTATCAGTCCGAAATCCCGCTTGCTGCTCTCGAGGCAGTAACTCAAGAGCCACCGTAAGGCGACGAAGCACAATTGACGCCAACAGTCTCGTTACGACCGGGGTCAAGCTGATCCTCCCTGTGGTTACCACACTCACTACGCGCCCCGGAGATCATCCGGGCCAGGAGCTCGGTAGTGCTTGAGAAAACATATGCAATCGTAAACATTCAAGGCCGTAGGTGGTTCCACGTCCAGCGTCCAGGGTTCTACTTCAACTGTGGGCTTCAGATGAGTGCCCGCTGGTGGCCACGACAGTTGTTCGAAGGATTCGGCCCACCGGTCGAGACGTTTTTCTTTATTCGAGATGGTCATTCCATTCTGATGCTTGGTGGTTTTACTCACTTTCGCGGGTGCCAAATTTATGTAGCTCTGCGAAGGAAACGACATTCACTTGGCTTGATTGTCTGGTCGAACTATTCGCTACGTTTACGAAGGGCTAAAATGGCTAAGTGGTTAAGGTGCGAGCTTACTGACTGGAAGATAAGCGGTTCGAACCCAGCCCCGGCACCTCGACTACTTGTCTACGGTTGTGAAATCTGGCAGTGTCTCAACACCCGTGCTCTCTTTAGATGCAGCTAGGCACCTAAAGGGTATTATAACTGAGGGTACTTAGGAATACGCACCCGGACAACTGTGACACCAAGGGATTCCATATACACACCCCCAGTTTTCGTCAAATGCTGAC
>NW_008751861.1:148400-152052 GCF_000715545.1 Opisthorchis viverrini | reverse complement strand
GGTGCGAGCTTACTGACTGGAAGATATGCGGTTCGAAACCAGCCCCGGCACCTTGACTACTTGTCTACGGTTGTGAAACCTGGCAGTGTCTCAACCCCCGTGCTCCCTTTAGATGCAGCTAGGCACCGAAAGGGTATTATAACTGAGGGTATTTAGGAATACGCACCCGGACAACTGTGACACCAAGGGATTCCATATACACACCCCAAATTTTCGTCAAATGCTGACAGCAGTTTTCGTCTCCTCCAATGTGGATTCACGAAGCTTCCCGGTGCGTGCGGACAGTCAGTCTTACCTAGCGTTGAGCCGGACTGTGGTTGCGAACGGGTATCCGGAAGGGTCACAATTCAACTGGATATATGACCTTTTGAAGAGTACGGCTGGGTTGTACCACAGGTCGAAGTTGCAACCTAAAGTACCGTTCTGAATTTCTTTCCAGTGACTGGTGACATCTAACACCGAACTAGCAGACAGGCCTTGGGGGGAGACTGTTCTAATGAGTTTGATTTCTGGGTCCATGGACTCCCCACTTGTCGAGCGAGGTATTCGTGTTTTATGGAAACCAGAATCGTACTGAACGGTCAAGAGACTGATCGAAATTCACACAGACATTCCAGAGGGGGCAGCAGGCAGTGATCGAATGTCGCCACCCATCACTGATGACAGTGTGGTTTATTGGATTTCGGAGCAAGTTTGTTGGTGGACATCACGTTTCAGAAGTTGATATCACACGACTGCAGTAGTCAATCACTGCTGTCCGTGCGCCCCCCACCCAATGAAAGACGATCACTGGACTGAGCCCCAGTAGCGTCACACCTATCTGCGTGCGCATTCATGGCAATAGCGAGCATTACGATCCATGAACTTCTAACCTGTTGCAAAGGAACTTCATCGGGAATATCCTTGGTAGATTCAGGGCTACAGTTTGTCAGGGAATGCACACAAAACAGAGAGCGAAGGACGTTGCCGAAAAAACAGCTCAGAGGTGGCTATCAGACGATATCCAACAAATCAGGCAAGCTTACAGGGGATGGCCGAACACTATGCCCATGTTCAGCTACGGGAATCTTCGCACTGCCAGGAGAGCGCAAGCGGAGCCAAGAAAAATGGCGTGTCAGTCAGTTCGACGACAATGTATCCAAGATTCTTGCTTCCCCTTTAAGGCATGGATGAGAAGTGGGGCTAGACTGACCGGCTTTAGGGGGTCTGAATATTGGTTTTAATGTGACCAAGACTGTTACTGAAGACGGACGTGTAGAAGTTGCCATCGTGCGAGATGGTCCAAGTGGTTAGAGCGCGAATTTACTGACCGGAGGGTCCGTGGTTCAAACCCGACCTCTACCTCTCGATTTCCCGTCTAGGCTTGTGCAACCTGGCAGTATCCTAGCCCTCGTGCAACCTTCGGATGGCATGGCAGTTAGGCACCGAAAGGATGCTACAGCTGAAAGATTTGTGAACAAATATGTTATTCTTGGCACTGACACATGTATGGAAAATACTCACGATGCAATGGGGAAGAATACACGAAGCTGCAAGGTAAAAGTTGGCAGCCGCTTGTCTTCGCATACGTGCAATGCCGTATGCAGCAAGTAAGGCAACCAGATAGATGGTTATGCGACGGCCCATGTCGCCAGGGTGCCCATAGTTAGGAGGGCACATGTTTAGGGACCTCAGTCAGAACCCTTGGATGAAACGCCTGAACTGGATCGATCAAAAGTAATCGAAGTTCTGCCAGGTGGGCCTGGGGCGTCATTATGGATACCAGAAAATGCTTATCGCTGGGGAACAAAGTGGATGGGTTTCACCCCATTACTTAGGGTGTTACGACGGTCAGGTCCTAAAGAACTATTCCATCTTTGGTAACATTTCACCGAGATATCTGAGATTACAGGTGATGCGAGCGACACCTACATATATGGTCTTCAGAAGTGTTAGTGCGTGCTAACTGAGCCACAGTACTTTCTTGAATTGGTTCACTCTCAATATATTCATTCTTTACTCAGCCCTCCTTCGGATTTGACCACTCAAGTACGTAGACAATTCAGCAATTCAAGTTCGATCAATTTCCTAAATCAACTGGCTATCACACAGTTACAACAGGAAGGATAGAAGAGGGAGTTCTAGCCTACCACAATCATTCTGATATACGTACATCTCCATACACCCATGGAGATAGTACGGGTAAAAACGGACTACAGGTACGTCACAGAGATCGATTAGCAGCTGTATCCTAACCATACACACGAGGATCGCACGGTTTTCATTGTGTAAGGTGAATTGCACCGACAGTGCCGCAACTTTTTGTGATGGCTTTCATACACTTATGTCAGACCAAAGGTTAATCATTACTGATACGGACACGGAAAGTCATTCTCCTCAAAAGACGATGGTTCGAGATGGCTGTCATGGCTATCATTTGTGTTCACACTTCGTACTAACCACGCTTTCGGCCTATGTACGACTATTCTTAGACAAGTGAAGTGATATTCAGTCTTGCTCTCGCGCGCAGTCAGAATCGATACTCTATCTGTAACAATTCATTTGTCTAAGAATAAAATGGAACTGTTGCGGCGACACAGATCCAAATTCTCCAGACGACACGTGTTAGAATCATTGGTCCCGAACATTCCAAACGTTTCTGGGCACTATCGAATCGCCCAATCTAAAAAAAAAACACGAAAGTATGATCCATTTTGTGAATGCACCTGTATACGTTTACATCGCTGACTGTCCTGATTACGAATCCGCTATCAGTACACTTGGAAAGTTGCACTTTCGTTCTAGGGATATAATCTATGCTCGTCATCTTCTACTTGCAAACAGGACAAGTAAATATGTTGATCAAAGGCTTAAATCCTTGACCAAAATCATGATTTCAAGGCGGTGTCTACCATCGACCACGAAAACTACAGTGTACATGATGCTGTGATTAACGGACTTCGGTCTGCTACCATCACAGAAAGACTGGCTCAAAACGAACTCACTCTCGATGAAGCACATAAATTGACCAGGTCATCAAAATTGATACACAAACTCAGTCATCCCTGCATAACCAGCCGACATCATTCTCTGCGGCTGCAGCGGTTATACATCTCTTTTGGTAGTTCGTACACATGGCTGGAGGATATATGCTAACGATTGTGTGATTACCATGGCATCTACCTTTCTCTGTTCAACTAACGGTTACTGCCATGCGTCCACTGATTACATCCATTGTCTAGCTCCCCTCACTAGAGCAGGTACTACAGTCCTCCGAAAATTTAAAGCAGTTAGAAACAGTTGACTACAACGCATTTTTGAATGTCGAGACGGACGTCTCAGACATAGCCGTTGCTGCACGTCTGAATCAGAGGCCGACCTGTCCCAGAATCTGTCGGAGGGTGAAGATATGATCGATGCAACCTCTTGCAGGACGGAACCCAGCTTGGTTTTCACGGAACTGTCTCTCTCTGTGTTCAGTCAAACTTCGAAGGATAAGGCCAGAGAGCACCTTCGATACCACAGCTAACAGGCTGATGCCACGGCGGTTTTCGCATAGCGTCCGTGTACCCCTTTTTGAAGATAGGGATAACTGTCGACATGCCCCATTCTGCAGGCACTTTCTCTTCGTCCCACATAGTACCAATAAGCTTTGTCAGGTGGGTCACCAGGG
>NW_008751861.1:138751-146258 GCF_000715545.1 Opisthorchis viverrini | reverse complement strand
GGTTCGAATCCGACCACCACCACTCGATTTCCCCCGTCTAGCTTGGGCAACCTGGCAGTATCCCAGCCCTCGTGCTTCCTTCGGGTGGCATGGCAGCTAGGTACCGATGGGTGCTACAACTGGAATACAACAGACCTTCTAGCGTCTGTCCTGTCAACCACAAAGGTTGCAAAGAATGGGCATCTCATTCATTCATACGTTTTCTTACGTTTTCTTTTTGGAAGCTCTCTCCGTATAATGACACATGCCCAAATCTAAGGACATACAGAATTAAATCCACACAAATCTAAGGACATACAGAATTCATTAAATCCACATCCGTTCGATATCTGCAGGCTTAGCGCTGCTCGCTGAAACCGCGGTAGATTGAGCAACACAAAACGTCATCATCACCATCATTATCGACAGCATGACATCAGTGTNAGCCCGCGGGATCGCTGTAGCACTCAAGCGCGACCATCACGTTAAGGTGACAGCTTTAGGTCGGATTTGTGTTCACATTCTCGTTTCGTATCAGCCATGCTTTCGCCTTCAATTTCAGCGTATGTACGTCTATTCTTAGAAAATTACAGCGCTACTAATTCCACGCCATTCAGTTTTGTTCTCGCAGTCAGTCAGAATCGATATGCCATCTGAAACAGTGGCTCACTCCTTATGGCTTGAACTTACTACTCGGAAGGTCCATGGTGCGATCACAACCTCTGCATCTTGATTTCCCCTGTCTAGGCTTGGGCAACCCGGCCCTGGCGCTTCCTTCAGAGGGTATCGCAGCTAGGTACCGATGGGTGCTACAACTGGAATACAACAGACCTTCTAGCGTCTGTCCTGTCGACCACAAAGATTGCAAAGAATGGGCATCCTTGTCATTCATACGTTTTCTTAGCTTTTTGGAAGCTCTCTCTGTATAATGACATATGCCCAAATCTAAGGACATACAGAATTCATTAAAACCACATCCGTTCGATATCTGCAGGTTTAGAGCTGCAGTAGATTGACAATATAAAAGGTCATCACCACCATCATTATCGACAGCATGACATCAGTGTTCAACACAGATGTTTCACTGTCATGTTTGTACAAGGGCTGGGATATTGCTAGGGCACCCAAACCTAGACAGGAAGACGATTAAGGTCTTCAACCGAAGGCTTTGACTCAAAAGCTTAACCGCAAGGCAGCGGGGTTTGGCGGGAAATGCAAATACATTAACATTTCTACGGAACAAGTCGCCAGATTTTCAAACCCCTAACCTGGAGGGCCAGGAGACCTCTGACCATTGGCCAACCTGGTATGAGGGACTCTGTGAGTGTCACGGGGACACCCCCAGCATACAGTGGATCGCTGAGGTGCCCAGACCGTCACACCACGATAAGGTCCAGTCTCTTCGTAACAGATATAAAATAAGGGTGTAACTCCACAAATGAGACTTAGGACCACAGAAGTGAAATAGAAAAGAAGTAGGTCTGAGTAATTTTCATGCGGATGTTGAATAGAAGCCAGTTGAAAAAATCCTGTGCTATCGGATTTCAGAACCGCCTGTCCAAGCAATCCAACTGAACTGAATATCGGCGCCAGTCCACCGTCAAACTCAGAAACCAACGCGAGAAAGCACCCCACGCGGATGATCTGCAGCCCTCACTTTTCAAAGGTGGTGGGGTCCCGGTCAACAGTAACGGCTGCAGGCTTACGGTATGTAAAATCCCACAGAATAATCGACTTTAAATTTGATGTTGGGACTCGCACAAATTTACGAATGACAAGCCAGCCAGTCAGCGATCAATTTTAGGCAAATTTTCTGCTATTTATGAATGCCAGATTTTCACTCACGCTAATGAGACTCAATCAATAAGCTAGCGAGTCAGGACGACTACAACCCATCAGGAATATACGCTCTTCAAACTAGGGCAATTCTTGGGACTACCGCTTTTGGCAGATCGTTCCAGTTGTTGATAAGGCTCTCAGGCCTATGATGTGCAGTGGTCCGGCTACCGTAAAAACTACTTTACAAGGAGCGTCAGGTATGAAATATAAATGAACACTAGGTTGAGTATACAATAATAAAGAGAGTCAAAGAAAAACTCACTAAAATCGTCCCCTTTAAAATAGTTCGTCGTTGGCCTAGGCCAGCGAACTAATAGTCCAATTATGGTCGTCTAGGAGTTTTATTTGAACAGTTCTCACGTATAATAAAATCCAAAGATAGTCTGAAATGTTTTGCTACTAGAGTTAGTAAACGAAACTTGCGGATGACGGGTGCAATCGAGAGCAAAATCGGAAGAGGAAGTCGAAGCACATGACCAGGTTTTTTATTGTGTATAAATGTAATGGAGTACGTTTCGCAATTTCTTGTGTTCATGCATTTATGTAATAGGAGAGAAAGGTACAAAAAGCCACAGACGTCACCAGGTCCGGTAGCAGAACAGTGCTTTGTTCCAAAATACATTCAATTTTTGCCTGAGTTATAACGCTTTTCATTACGTAAACTCCAGTGGCTTGCTCGTTTTCTACATGCATGCGATGCGACTGTTGCCCAGTAAACACAATGCCACCGGTGGCTAAATTTGCCACTGAATTTGTTGGTGAATACAAGCCAAACATAGCATTTTTTGCATAAAAGCTTTTTGAAAACAAATGTAAAAGGATACTCTGGATACTGGAGCTTTATTTACGAAGTAATTTTCGAAACCGATTTGTTTGAACGCACCATCGATTAAATATATAAAATTTTTGGGTTGCCACCTTTGGCCGCTTTTAGCCACCGATGGGAAGCGTAACATGCCACCCCTATTTGCCACCTCTTGCCACCGGTGGTACCGCGGTGACGTGTTTACTGGGTGAGAGCACATTTCAATTATACCTAAAGCGCCAACCACATACATAAATACATAGTCCTAATTGAGGTATTCATTGTTCGAGGACAGTTATCATAAGAGGAAACAACGAAAAATTCTTTGTGAGGTTGTAGTAATAAAAAAAGTACGACTAGAGCCATTACGCTGCTCTCCGTATGAAAGCGATCGCAGTTCGAACTGGGCGTCAAGGTTGGAATCATGTTCTTCTACAGTGATGGATTAAAACAAATTGCGGGAAAGGATTATTATTGGAAAACACATGTTTCATCATTTATCCGATGTAAATATCATGTTATCTCCGCTAGCACGAGTTTACCGATCCACATGGTTGACGGTTGATGATGGTGGCCGCGCTTCTCCATGCATCCGGTTTCGAATGGTGGTTTATCGCTCTGTGGGTGGCTTACCGGGCGTCCAGTTTTTTCGTGCTGCTAGTTGGCAGGCCTTCGCCAAAACCTCAAGGTGTTTGTACACTAGTGAGTTGGGAAAATGTCCAAAACACCTGAAAGTAATTATCTGATCACCATTTAGCAGAAAATCTCCCCTTTTTAGCGCAGTCAGTAGAGGAACGATACGAAGCACTTCAAGCTCTGTGCAGGCAGCTGATGATGGTGAGTCTGTGGAGTTGTTTGGGGTGATAAGTTAATAAAGGTGAACGAGACGCTGAAGAGTGAACTAACGAGATTAAGTTCTGTCTACCAGAAGGCTTTCAGCGAGCGAAGGTGCGTTTTTCCTCATATATTCAAAGATCTGTAGCCTGTTGCTTGACGAGTTGGTTGAGCATCATTCCAGTTGCTCAGCTGCACTGAAGACCGATTACTCGTAAGCTAGTGCAGTATGTCTTAACGCATCTGTTTAGACTCGGAACCTCCCACCAGAAAAGACATTCAAACGCCACTGTAAGTCAAGCGTGACAGCAAGCTTACCTGTTTTTATCTTCAGAGCGAACCTCCTATGCCGAAGAAACTTCGCGGACTACAATCTCCGGCTGGTGAGGGTAAGTTCTTGTCAGTGACCAGGAGTGGGAGTTCTCGCATTTCCACAGATCTTCGTAATCTTTCAAGTTGGGCGCAATGCTTTCGGGGACGTCCCCCAGCACACAGCTTTGCTAGTTCACTGGGTTCAACAGGTTCTAGCTAAAGACCTAGAGCATTAACGGCCAAGGACCTGAAGGCATGTCAGATCGTTAACATGAAGCAGCTGGTTGTGGAGGCCGTACTATACGGCCGCTATACAGTCCAGTACATTTTCGTACTCCGGGGATATCTGTCAGTTTTGATGTTGATTAAAGTAATTCTTTGATTTAAAGGTCCGACCCACAAGGCAGTGAGTAGTAAGGTTTTCTTGTGGAATCCTGACCGAATCCGATGATCTGATCCGCTTGAATGCAGATGACTACTCTAACCCAATTGCGCAGGGACTTAGGATCTCTCTCTCTCCTGATGCTACCGCGCATAACAGATTTACTTGGAACCACATCAAATTGGCAGGTTTTCATTGTGTTTCGACCGTATTGCGTGAATCACTGGCGATCACGGTCAACCTAAGGGTGGCCGGACTGTGAGGGTTTAGGATGTCTTTTCCAATCCATCTTTGAGGGGCGGCAGCATACTTGTTAACACAGCTATGAACATATCGGTCTCATCGCCCTCATAATCTCATCGTAGGGGATAATATGACTTCCCCTCCAGGCCGCGTCGTATTACAATTATTCGCTATACGAGGGCCTACTGCTCTTCATCCGGCCGCTCCGCTTTGGCTTCCCTGGCATGGTAGCGCGTTATGTAAGCGATATGCAGCCGGGGTGATTATTGCAGTCCTCAAGTCCATACAATACATCTATGTGGCAGTTTTTGGTGGGGTCAGCAATCCACTGAACTATACTGGAGCTGTCTATTCAGCATCTTCGGGATTCAGCCAAGGTGATCAATGTATAGAAGTTTGACCAGCTCGGGATTCTGGTGCTCCGTGTTGAAGGTTTGAATCAGATAGCCAAATGATCAAGAGCCAACCATCGCCGCGTTGAGGTCAGGGTTGAGTCAAAGTATCTGGTTTAGGACCGTAATCGTCCTGCTGCCTAGGTTTGGGTGCTCATGCAAAAGTAAAATACGCAAATAAGTGTACCCCCAACACCGGACGCTGCATAATAACGTCACCTGGTTCGCTTCGTTCGCTGCACACATGGTGAACGAACGAGAACATACGGGTGCTGGCGCCTGCCATCTTTTTCTCCCTTCCCATTTCACTTGTGCAATCGGACCTTGTCCCAGCATGTTCATTACAGCTTTTGTTGTTTGAACCTTTCGGCAGACTAACCGACTTGAAGCTACCACCTTGTCATGGTGGTCGGGTTATGGTGGCTGGAAATGGGTTCACGCCTGGTAGTCCAACGGTGAACAGCCCAACCCAGGACATCAGGTCCTCGTACTGCGAGAAGTGGTTTTAATAGGCAGTAGAGCATCCGCGCCAACACTGTTACTTCTGGTTCTGATGACGTCTGGAAGTAAGGTCTTACTGTCCTCTACGATGGGTGTGTGAAACCAGTAAGTCGTTTCCTCCAGGCGACCAATGTGTCTCTACGGAAGCAACAATGTTGCCTTCCTCCGAGGGTGAACGGGTCAGAAAGGATCGGATATAGAAACCGCACACCGATCGCCGTGACCACGGCTCATTATCCAGTCCCGTCGAAATACTTTTAGGAGCAGCGTCTGGTGTTGCAAAGAAAGTAACTGCTGTGCGCAGCTGCATTAAGAACGAGACAGTAATGCTTTGCTTCCGGCATCCTCTGGCAAGGCCATCTCCCTGCAGCTAATTGGGTCAGACTATTGAGTCATTGGCGCGAGAAGTGGTCCCTCAAAAAATCCCAGCATCCTACTTTTGAGACTTTTGAGTTAGAGCCTAGGCGTGAGCTCCCCGAACAAACCCCGACATCCTCACTCTGCCGTGTGGATTAGCCTTTGAGTCATGGAGTCATGATGGAGTTCTTCAAGCCAACCCCCTTCGCCGTTTTAGTCCTGACTCATCCCTTGCTGGACTGTGTTCTAGTTGGTACTCGGCTTTTGGTGGTTAGATTGGCGTGGCAAACGGTGTTTGGTGTGTGGTCATACGCTCCGACAGCTCATACCATGAATGATAGCTTATATCGGGATTTCTCACTTACTCCGGTCAGTTAGAAGTGGGAATATCGTGATTCTTGTGGTTGCTATGAATGCACAGTTTGGCCGACTAACTCTTAATGAAGCCCATTTTGGCAACCGTTTCGGGGTTGACGCTCACGGCACGGGTGCTGGAGAGCGACTTCGGTTATATGCTGAACATCATTTGATCCTAGCCAGCGAAACGGGCGAGATAGTTCAAGTGGTTATTGCGCGAATTTACTGACCGGAATGCCCGTTGTTCGAACCCGACCTCTGCCTCTCGACTTCCCCTGTCTGGGCAACCTGGCAGTATCCCAGCCCTCGTGCAACCTTCGGGTGGCATGGCAGCTAGGCACCGAAAGGGTGTTACAGCTGAACGGTAAAGTAGTAGCAATAGTAGCAGCATAAGTGTTCACACCTACTACAAATCAGTTATGGACTCAGTTGGATCATGTGGCAATCGTTTACAAGTGGAGAGCTACGTTACAAGGTCGTCATTCATTTTGAAGTGCCCTGGTAGACTTTGATGGTGGCATTTTGCGAGAGCGCGTCTCTGTTTGCTTCCTTCCTCGAGCACCGCTTGATGCAAGTCCCTTCGGTTCACGACTTGTAAGGCTGTCATACAATGTCTCATCTTTAAACAAATCGGGAGAAGACTGTCAGGATTTGTTTGCCCTGTTTCGCTTCAAAAGTTTTGATTTGGTTTTGTTTTTGCCTTACGTTTGGATTGTGCAGTTAACACCCTGTTGGTGCTTTGATTGTTATGCCGAGCAGTTTGGGCCAGTTCGATTGCTGTACGATCCGCTCTGCTCACCAGAGCCAGGTGGCGGATGTGGAATGAAACTTTGAGCTATCCTCCTCTGTAATGACTTCATTGGCCGCCGGCTTTCTTGTCATGGTTTTGCGATTAGTTTGGAAAAGAATTCGACCATTTCCGGATAGCTCGGTAGTTATAGCGCGAATTTACTGACCGGAAGGTCCGTGATTCGAACCCGACCTCTGCCACTCGACTTCCCATGTCTAGACTTGGGCTACCGGGCAGTATCCTAGTCCTCGCACTTCCTTCGGGTGGCATGGCGGTAAGGCATCGGAAGGGTGTTACAGTTGAACGATTCGATCCGACGGTCTGAGCCGCTTGAGACAAAAATACATTTGCTCTAACTCCAGTTCATCACATCGGAACTCGAACTCATATGTCGGCCGAATATTTTGTTACAACCCAATTAGTCCACATTTGCTCCGGCCAGCATGGAGTTTTAGATTCTTCCTTGTATTACTGTCTTTTGGTGCGCTCGAAATGGGTTCAAAAATTATGAAAGTACGTTGTACTTGAATGCTTTTCTTCAGCTCTACCTTCGGTTTGACAAGGAACACCAGTGTGTTTTCTCGCTTTCGAATGAAGGTAAGCTAGGATCCATCCTTCATTCGTGTACGAATTTGCATGATAGAGTGAACGATTTTGGACGGTCCCAGAGAACAACTAGAGAGGCAATAAGTTATGGCTAATAAATATTGCCAAAG